>NC_061512.1:8609898-8657452 GCF_022539505.1 Lolium rigidum | reverse complement strand
AAAGCATATGAGATGAATAGAGTGATCTGAAGCAAAAGATTGCTAACTACAAAAGATGATGACTAAACAAATGAATCATATAGCAAAACTTTCATGAATAGTACTTTCAAGACAAGTATCAACAAGACTTGCATAAGAGCTAACTCATAAGCAATAAATTCTTAGTAGAATGCATTGAAGCAACACAAAGGAAGATATAAGTTTCTGCAGTTGCTTTCAACTTTCAACATGCATATCTCATGGATAATTGTCAACACAGAGTAATATGATGAATGCAAATAAGCAAGTATGTAAGAATCAATGCACAGTTGACACAAGTGTTTGCTTCTAAGATGGAAGGAAATGGGTAAACTGACTCAACAATAAAGTAAAAGATAGTCCCTTCGCAGAGGGAAGCAGGGATTAAATCATGTGCTAGAGCTTTTCAAGTTTTGAAATCATATAGAGAGCATAAAAGTAAAGTTTTGAGAGGTGTTTGTTGTTGTCAACGAATGGTAATGGGTACTCTAACTACCTCATCAACCAGACTTTCAAGAGCGGCTCCCATGAAGGACGTTATCTCTACCGAGCAAGGTAGATCATCCCTCTTCTCTTTTGTTTACACATGTACTTTAGTTTTATTTATTAGATGACGAGTCCCCCAACCTTTGCTTACACAAGCCATGGCTAACCGAATCCTCGGGTGCCTTCCAACATTCACATACCATGGAGGAGTGTCTATTTGCAAATTTAAGTTGCTTACTGATAGATCAGAGCAAAACATTCACATACCCGCTCCAAGTGTATCCCGATGTCCTAGCGTGCCTTGATCCGCAGATGGTAAAACTATACAAAGATGAGGCAGATGCGGCCGGTATGAGTATTCCTGAGTACTTAAGCCGCATCGAATTCATGTTCAAGGGTGATGATGTCCAAATAGCATACCAGTACAAGTACGGGCAACCTCTTGTCGAGCCGAGGAGTTGCCTAATCTATCAACACAACTGCGAAGACTGCATAATTGGTACATGGATGCATGTAAGGATGGTAAGAACTGGATCATGGTGGCAATCACGAGATGAGCACTACGGGCGAAATGACGTGATGAACATCGAATTTTGTGAATTATTTCAGTTATTCAACCAAGACGCCCTCGACAAATCTCTCGCTGAGTGCCTACCGTCCGTAAGTATTATTTATGTAATTAAGTCTCTACCGCGGCTCGTCCATTGCATGCATATAACCATACTCACTGTATTATGCGGAATGAAGATCCGCGAATGCCGCAAGGGGCAAATCTATGATCTTGGGTTCGTTGACCCATATACCGTGAATGGGTATACTGTCGACAACTCTCCCAAGGACACGAGAGAATAACTTGGTATATGTCTTAAGGAAAAACTCATACAAAAGCGCAATACTATTTCCTTACAACTTCGCGTGAGTGTTACTTGTCTTCACACATTAAATCTTTTTCGCTTACTCCATGTGTTAAGTGTAATTGATGAGTTATGCATATATATGTGTGTCCGCAGGTTTCACTATATCCTGCTAGTCATTGAACCCGACACCGGGATAGTAGAAGTCATGGACTCGAAGAGTAAACCCCTTGAGGCGTGGGGGGACATGGCTGATATCCTCCACAAGGCTTGGAAACGGTTCACCAACAAGTCTCCGGGTTTAAAGAATAAAGAGCTTCGAATAAAACATGTACCGGTAAGTACTACTGGCTAGGCCGCGCATCTCTTTGATTCTTGTTTCAATACCATTATTATCATCCTTGATTATATATATATTATTTTGATTGAACTTTGTTATCGTAAAGTGCTTGAGGCAAGAGGACGGGAATAATTTATGCGGGTTCTACGTTTATGATTTCATCCGCCAGAATACCCACCATATGAGGGACATTTTGGAACAACTTGATGTAAGTAAACAACATTCATGGCTTTATTTTATCACCTTGTGTTTCATTCACATACACACACATATATATTGACCACCGTACCTTCTTCAAATTATTAGATCGAACGGTTGCGGGACGGTCTTCTAGCAACCGAGCGTGTACGAGCAATTCAAGAAGAGCTGGCGGGATTCTTAGTTGAGCAAGTCATAGCTCCAGACGGAGAACACTATGTGGCCGACATCCAATATCAAAGTTGATGTAGACATATATATATATATATAGTTACTCCCACGTGTGTTTCACACAATCTAGGTAGTATCTATCATACCGAAGAGTATATACATGTAGTATGAAGTATATAAGAATATTTTGGTAGTATACATACTACTTTGTAGGTAGTATGTATACTTTTTTACGTACACTATTTCTTTACATATAAATATGCATGTATTTTGTATATATAGTGCAAACTATGGGTGTATTTAATTTTTTTTCACCAAAGTTGGTATGGAGTATCTTAGATATAGTGTACGAACATACTCAAACCAATAAAGTATGTTATATACTTCCGTATGGTAGTACATGAGACGTGGGTGTAGTTACACCCATGAGTAGGAAGTATTTATCCTATATATATATATATATATATATATATATATTTGAATTGTCTGCATTAATATTATACCGTGTTTCGAATGGGGCAGAGTCTCTGCCGCGGCAGCGTTTTAGTGCAATTCCCTGCCGCGGCAGAGTCTGCCGCGGCAGGGAAGGGCACTAAAATGCTGCCGCGGCACAACCCTTTTGCACCGATTCGTATTACGAACCAGTGCAAAAGCCCCCCGGCCGAGCGCCCCACAGCCGGCCACGTGGTGACCCCTTTAGCACCGGTTTGTAAGTGAACCGGTGCAAAGGGGGGGGGGGGGGAGCTTTTGCACCGGATGGTTTGCACCGGTTGGCCATCCGGTGCATATGACCATTACCAATCGGTGCAAAAGGCCCGTTTTCCACTAGTGGTTCCGAAGCGATTTAAGCACACCCGTGAGGAAGAGCATGCCATAAAATTCGGAAACCATTCAAGTTTTGATGGACCTCCACTTGAAAACCCCAATAAAAGTGAAGTGAAGGCTATCAATCAAATCACTAAGCAAAAAAAAAAAAAAAAAACAGATCATCCCGCATTTAAGAGTAGGCATTCTTAGTGAGTAGAATGTAAGATGATCATTGCATCATATGGTGCTTATGTATGGTTAGCTCCACGTGCGGTATGATTTAACATCTAGCATCAGCTAGGCTTTGATGTAGTGGAAAACATATGGTGTATGGAACTTACTTTTCCACCGTCTTTGTCCGAATTAACTCTTCCATCATATTGAAATCTATATTCAGTGCAAGTTATCATAGTCATTCTTTTCTTAGATCCCAACATTTTTGCAATGTGATTTCAAAACTCATAAGTTTGATTGGATGAATTGTATACTCAATCTAAACAACTGACAAAGATAAGCAATGTGATATTTAATACGTTGAATTAATGTCATTTATTCTCCTTTATGACATATATTGCATTTTTCAAATTCAATCATTTTTATATCCCTCGGCTTAAAAAAAGTTAAACCAAAACATCTAAAATATGACATTATTGGTAATATGTAACTAGAGTAGCACACATAGAAAGTAAAACGAAAAGAGGAGCGGATCACCGGGTAGGTGCGGCAAGTCTATGGATCCGAGAAAACCGTCTTGACACATCGAATTATAAGCAGAAGGTTATTCTCTAATTATACGATTAATCAAATCCTAATAAAATCTAAATAGGACAATAAATTGCCGAAACCGACAAAAAATGTTAGTAAAAATATGCTTGATGATTGCCCTCATTGATCTAGCCGGAGTGTCAAGTTTCAGAAGGCTCTGCTAGTGAAGTCCATTGGGCACATCATGCATGGAGATTGTTGGATCGGATGGGATTCATGCGCACCCGTGCTTTTTCTGACCGTTTGGTTTTAGGAGGGAGCGATGCGAGCTCTCCTATTTGTTGCCATCATGGGACACGAGCTATACGTTTCATGGTGAAGTCAGAGGCGAAGG
Source organism: Lolium rigidum (assembly GCF_022539505.1). NCBI lineage: Eukaryota > Viridiplantae > Streptophyta > Magnoliopsida > Poales > Poaceae > Lolium > Lolium rigidum. The sequence continues at coordinate 8,653,479 of NC_061512.1, read as the reverse complement.
ATGTTATGAAAGCCGAGTTCCCTACAAATAGTGATGGTGGTTTGAGTCTTTGTGCCGATGAGGAATCTGCTTGGTGTTTCGGGACTCGTAGCACTGGCATGTAAGTGGGGGCGACAACGAAGGTGAAGTTCAAAGTTTTACATTTTAACGCGAAAATCCATGGTTCGGTCTTAATTGATTGTGTTTGGCAATGGCCTTATTGAAGGCATTATTTTGAGAGTGAACTTTATCATGGATGAAAACCTGTGATCTATGATCGGGTGTCAACGGCCTATGTGCGGTGTTTTCTTCTTGGAGGCGTCACTTTCGGAGAATTTAAACTTTAGGTGATGTCTTGGTGGTGTTTGTACTACTTCTACAATGTAGATTACTATAGCGGGAATTTTTTTTTTAGCTTCTTCTTTTGTTGGATGTGTGCATCCGCAGTGCTATTAGGGAACTATGTTGTTGCAGAGGTGGTGTGCAATTGGTATCTTTGTGATATTAGTATATTTTCTTTGTCAAAAAAGTTAATCTCGAGGCAAGTAGCATAATATGAAGAGAGATTGATGTCAGCAAGTTAGGTCTTCTATTCTTGGAGTCTGCCTGAGAAAATATATCAATGCTTGTTGTTCAGTAAGTGGGTTCATGCTATATAAGCTGGGATGTACATTGATCAGGCTTGTGGAACCATGCCTCTTGCTACCCCGCGGGAGAGGGGCGATATGCTTTTTGGTAGCGTCATGACGCGATTGCTGGCTTGATCAACTACTCCGTCCATAGAGATATGTGACTTCTTCGACTACAGCACCTTCATTCTTATGTGTGATATGCCACTGCTGCTATCATCCTTTGCCGATGTGGTTAAACCGTCGGCTAATATGTATGCAATTCTTACCATAAGTTGATCACTGCATATGCAGCTAAAATAGACGTGTCAACTTTTTACCCTTGTTCCGCGACATGTCTAATTTGTTTTACTAGGTAATCTCACAAATATTATTGTCATCATATTTATCTGGATACATTAATTTGAAAATTGCTAATTGTATGAACACATCCTAAAGTACGATGGAGAATGCCCAACGCAGCACGGATCCTATTATTCACTCGGTGATTCAAAACCATCAATGCCCAACGCCGCACGGATCCTATGATTCACTCGGTGATTCGAAACCGTCACTAGACAGCTGTGACTTTTTTCCATGGGTTATCATCACTCTCTAAATGAAGCAACAAGTTCAAAATTCCAAAAGGAAGCAAGAAATTGTAACTAACCTGACCTCCACATATCTCATGAATCTTAGGCTTCAAATTTCGAATTCGGGCATACTAGTCCATCAATAGCTAAAAGAGTCAAAGTTGTTGTTATATTTGTAGGATTTGACCTGTCAATTTGCCTAGCACTATGTCAATTAGCATGATTCATGGATGGACGAAGTAGTTACTTTGTTAAATATGCTAGACCAAATCATGATTCCATGCATGCCAAAGGGTAGGGTGCTGAGGGGCCATTAGCACCCTATGTCCCTAATACTATTTGTTCAAGGCCTGCGGTGGTATCAATAATGTTGGACTCCTGCTTAGCTTAGATGCCTATTCATTATTTGTTAATTACTACTCTAGTGAGGATCTCTGAATTTTTTACCGTGGTAATTTATAAGGAGGGCTGGTGTAGAACTAACACCCTATTCAAAACACTGAAATTTCACAAGAATATAAAAATATGAAACTGCAGTGAGAAACTAGGGAGCTCACAGGTTCAACAAATTTCTTGGTGTAAATATCGTGTTGGGGTTCTTGGAGGTTTATCCTTGCATCAGGGAGCGACAGGTTTGGTGATCTGGGACCACGCAGGTCTTCTTGTTCAGGGGCAAGCACTCTAGTATGATAATACGTTGGGAGCTCGCTGATCATGGAAGGTCAGGCGTTACGAGATGGAGTCCGTTTAGCGTTGGATCGGAACTATCAACAAGTAGAGATCGAAACTGATGCAAAGGAAGTACTACCTCTGTCCGGATTTAATTGACTTCTTCCAATACGTTATTTGTTCATTAGACTTCTCTTCCCCGCGTCGATTAAATAGGAACGGAGGGAGTACTCAACATGTTGGAAGAGCTTGGTGGCGGCAGATCTGAAATTGCCAGGAGATACAGGAGTTTAGTGGGTTTTTTCTACTCTTAAATTCATGTTTGTTGGAAGGCTTGCTAATGAAGCTGCCCATAACTGTGCTAGGCTCAGTTCTTTTGGCGGCTTCTCCGAGAAGCTGCCCTCCCCCCAGCTTCCTGGGGAAGCCGCCCCCAAAATTTAGAAAGGCTTCCGAAATGATCTAGCCTAGACTAGTCCGGAAGCCTCCCTAAATTTTTGGAGCGGCTTCTCCAGGAAGCTGGGGGGAGGGCAGCTTTTCGGAGAAGCCACCAAAAGAACTGAGCCTAAAAAGGCTAGCTCCGATAGAAGAAGGTGTGTGTGGATTAATTTTACACCATCTTTCTTAGTAGACATCCTTGCTAAGGATTGCAATCCCACTATTTGATCAATGAAACTCCTTATTTCGTTAAAAAAAGGGTTTCCTTTTCCATTTTGAGCTATTATGATCAGCCTGATTAGATAGCCAAGACAGGCCAGACCGAATTGGCCTATGGCAGAGCAGCAAGCCATGTTTTTCCTGTTTTCAGAAAATATACTACCAAGTTAAAAATGAGATGATTTCATGGACAACATGATGCTAGGCCTACTAACTCAGGTCACAGCCATTCAGATTCTGCAGACTACAGAGCAGAGCAGGCAACACCTACAACACATTGGTTCAAATAAACCTGTGATGGTTTCATGTACAAATTCCACTGCATTGATCAGATGATGATCTCAACATATTTCCTCAGGAGGAGGCTTGCATTGACATCTTCAGGCTTCTTCAGTCAGGCTGCATTTCTCGGAGGCGCTGACTGGAATTGTTTGTTCATCAGAGGAACCAGCTGCAACACCGGAACCGGGACGGCACGCGGCCGGTCTTCCGGATGCGCTCCACCTGCCGCGCCAGCCGGACCGCCCGCCGGTTCCGCCTGGCCTCCACCCTCGCCTGCTTGCCCTCCACCTTGTGGCCTAAGCTGGACAGCCTCTTTGTCAGGCTGTTCTTCGCCCGCGCCTTCTTTTGATCGGCCTGCACCTGAAATGGATTTTTGGCACAGTTTAGCCTCTATGTAGATACAATGCCAGGACGAACAAGCTCTGCGATCAGTAGGTGATCATAAGTTGATAACATCCAGCTGAGATTTGTTTCAATAGTTTTGTCTAACCCGGAAAAAAACCAGTTTTGTCTGAATAATGCAACAAGTTCAAAAAATCATATGGAATTGAGCAATTGTAAGTAGTAAGCTGACCTCTGCATTCCTCATCTTGGCTTCAAATTTGGATTTCTGGCAGTTCTCCCATTCCTGTATCTTCGCCTCCTTCCTCTGATATCTGAGCCACCATGATGACAAAAACAACATGAGATAACATTCAAAAAATACTGGTACATACAAATTTTGAACCAAACAATTGTACAGAAAGAAAATTTTATTCAGAAGATTTCGCCCATGCCTCGATGCGAGTTTGCATTTCTGGGATTCTGCCCACGCTGCGGCTCGAGCCTCGAACTCCTCCTTCTTGGCATCATCGTCTCCATCGCCGGCGCCGGCGCTCTTCTCCGGTGATCTCAGGATGCGGTCGTCCTTGCTGGCCCACGACGCGATGCTCATCTTGCCCAGCTGCAGCCCGAGCGCGGCGATCTCCCGGCGCGTCCTGACCTGCAGCTCCCTCTCCGACGCGGACGGCGACGCCGGCACCGAGCAGAGCGGGCTGAGGGACGGCGTGGCGGCGCCGGCCGGGGTGCCGCTCCTCGACTGCTCCTGGCTGGCGGCCGGCGTCATTTCCGTGCCGATGTCCCTCATCGACACCGACGACGACGCCGCAGCCCCCTGCGATGCACCGCAGAGTTTAGTGCGACGAGGCAGCCTGCTCGCCGGCCCGGTCACCGACGACAGCGACGACGAGGGCGACGGCGCAGATTGCGAATGCGAGAGCTCGGTTAGGGCGCTCGTCCTCTTCGCGTCCGACGGCGACTCCGGCGCGACGCGCACGCCGCCGCTGTGGCCGTGCGCGGCAGCGGCGACGGCGGACTTCTTGGAGAAGATGGGGTTGGAGTGCACGACGTGCCGCCCCGCGATCCACTTCTCCGCATCGTTCCACTTGGACGGCACCTGCCTGAAGAAGAAGGGCCCCAGCCCGGCCCTCTCCTCCATCTGGAACTCGAAGCTGCCGCCATTGCCGTTGCTTACAGCGGCCCTGCCGCGGCTCGAGTCGGAGCGCGACCGGGAAGAGTCCGAGCGGTCCTTGGGGGGGCACTCCGAAGAGCCTTCGTCGAGCTCCTGCGGTAGGAGGCTGCTCTTGGGGTGGTCATCGCCGTCTTCGGCCCCGTTGGCACCGGCGTCGGGCCTCGACGGCGACTTGCTCGCCACCTCGTCCTTGCTGCCATGGGATCCCATTCCTAGCAGCTTCATCCTCAGCTTGGTCGGAGACATGACCCCCATCTGCAGGAATCCCCAAGAAATGGAAGAGCTAAATGAGGATTGAACGGCACTAATTACTACCAAAACATTAAGCAGGAAGAAACTGAGACAGAAATAAACGTAGTATCGGTTTCAGTCAAATTGCCATGAATGTGACCAACGGCTGCAAAAATATGTGCCTTGATTTCTGAAGAGGAGAGCGGGGTTGACTGCTCTGCCTCTGCTCCTCCTACCGAAGCTGCCATTGGAAAGCAACGACGTGAGCAGAGTGAGCCTCAGTGTCACCAGCTCCAAACCACACCTCCAACTCACTCACTCACTCACTGTGAAGAATGGAGTGGGAGGCCATGGATGTCACTGTGGGAATGGAGGGCCATGGCCATGGTGATGGTGATGGCATCCACAACCAAGAAAGACAAGGGAAAAAAAAAGGTGAACCATGGTACCCATGGAATAACAAATCCAATCCAAAGCCCCAAAAATGGGCACGCTACAGTGTTCAATGTTGGAAAGAGGTTTGACCCACAGGCCACAGCAGAAGTTGCTCCACCTACCTTTTACTCTATCAATCCAAACAGTAGATTTCAATCCATGAACAGAATTTGTTGAGGGATAAGAAAGTGAAAAAACTCTAGAAATTGAGCCTTGTGTCCATTGTTAGTTCAGAAATGGAGAAAAGTGGTAGGCAGAAGGGAAGCATACACATTGCAATATGAATAACACCACATGCCATAAACGTAGAAAGTAGAGACCAGCTGAAGAAATTACCTGAACTTTGTGTATCCTCTCATACTCCATGCCCTCTCTCTCTCTCAACTCTGATGATGCTGGTGCTAGAACTAGAGAAGAGAGAGGAGAGAAGGAATCAGGAATGGCTGCTACTAGCAGCAGCAAGTATTTTTTAGAGAGGGAAAGCAGCAGGTGTTGGTTGCTGAAGCAGCAAGTGTGCTTAGCGAGGGAGGGCGAGTATATAAACAGAGAAGGGAAGGCACGTGGTGGGATGGCGGGCAGACGATGCGGGGGAGTGCGTGCTGCTTGGCCGTGCGATCGACACGTCGCCGGATCGGACGGACGCTGTCGGGACAAGGGCGCGTGCCGTGGTGCACGATCGAACACCAGAGCTCGTGCACAACAGACAGAACCAACACGGCCTTGCTTTTGTTTTTGTTCCAAGTTGCACGCCCGATACCTACGCGCACACTGTCGTATGAAACTTTGATCAGAGGGTTTAATTTTCGAAATTCACCGTGCTCAAAACAAAGGGACCAATAACAAATATAATCTAGCTTGGGTGATTGTGCTTGACAAATCGGCATGCATGGAAATTATTCAAAAACATGTAACCACAGTTTCCCTCCACTTCTGGTCGCCGCATCAGTGTCGTGGGGAGGAAAGTGGGATTCTCATCTCTCATCCGTTGTGTAGTAAGATTTATTAGGTTTTGTCTAGTCTCATGGCTATGTCGCTAAGATGATGGAGTCGGTGTTGTCACGAATTAATGTCCTCTTCCTACAATCTTGGTTTGGTAGCAATTGGTTTGGTGTTGTTGTGGAGTTTGCAGGGTTATAACTTAGTTTCAAAAGTTGCACGTGTACAGTGGATGAGTTAAAACCCATGCAACTTTTGGTAATGTCTAGGGTTAGAGGGTTTAATTTTCTAAGAGTCGTTGTGCTCGAAAACAAATTATACCATATAACCTAGCTAGCTAAGTTTGATACATAGTCGTTGTACTTAAAAAAAGTGCTCCAATTCAAGTTTTTCGAAAACCTAGCCACCACCCACGAGATCCATTCACACTTCCCATACGCCTATGGTTCGCAGGACATGAGACTCTCTTCTCTTGGCCGATGTAATAAGATTTCTTCAGTTGGTTTGGTCTTACGGTGGCATTTCTTTGACACTGATAGTTCTTCCTTGAATACAAATCTTCATGATCCAATAACGTTTCTATGTCTCACTTGGTCAGGTGTTGCCGAGGAGCTTGTTAGTTTCTGGCCTCGTTTTTCTTAATGGTTGACGAGTATCATTGTTACCGTGTGTTGGTGTGTGGTCCGTAGGCATCATCGGCAACAATGTTTGTCTTCTTCAACGACCCATTCTTTAGAGATTTTGCGAGCAAGGTCGGTGATGCTAGTGCAATAGCCTGCTTAGGTCAGGTTGGCCCCCGCAAAGCAGATATGCTTGTCATGATTGTCAGTATCCATCGTACGCGACATTCTACTATTTGGCGAATTTATGAGGTTTTATTCTCTACACATGCCCTGACAATACTTAAGTGACTCGATTTCTTGAAGGTGTCGATTGTAGCACAGTGACAACCATTTCAGATATGGCTTCATCATAAGTTTTTAGGTTCCCCTCTTTCTTTAGAGTTTTCTCTTATTTTAGGTGACTATAACCATCCTACCGGGCACTACCTCTATTTCAATTTACTCTGCACATTTGATTTTGTCAAAATCAAACTTTGTAATTGTTGAATTATACATATATTACCAGCTTTTATCCAACAGTTTGGACTTTAGTTGAAGTAACTGGCTCCTCAATTCAATTGTAATGTTTAAACAAGCATGAAAGAAAACTACCAACGTATACAATATCAAAGGCATTCAATATGAAGGTGCAGTTTCATGATGGTTGTAATAATATAAGCTACCAAACTTTATAAAATCTAGATCCTGCAAAGTATTTAAAATAGAGGTACAAATAGAGCTCCCGTTTTTCCTTGAGGGCAAATAAAACAACATTAGCAAATATTTGGGGCAATCCAGGAAAACCCCCCCAAGTTGGTGCACACTTTAATCATAGCCCCCCCTTGTGTCACTGACATGTGGGTCCGAATCCCACATGTCAGCGACACAAAGGGAGGGTTATGATAGAAGGCGCGCCAACTGGGGGTTATCATCAATTTTCCCCAAATATTTGTAGCCTAGGCTCTAGATCTGGACTCTGGACGCCTTCTTTTTTTTAAGCATAAATTAACATATTCGCCCTCTTCTCCTCCATCTCGTGGGCAATGGGCGAGGCAGCCAAAGTACTGGCCGGTCTTGGGTTCCTCCAGTCCTCTTTGCTTCGTCGTTCTGCTCCCAAAGGTCGTCTCCAACACGAAACCACATGACCAGCCAAACTAAAACTTTACTACAGGTGCCTCCCGTGCGTGCGAATTTGCAGCGGCCTATCACAGGTTGTTACGTGCGCACGAGCACTGTTTGTACGTGACGGCCTGCGGAATTTTTCACCTCGCGTACCGTGCATGTCCGGCCAGGGCCAGCATGGCCCTACCTATATGTTCGGCCACTTCTAGTTGCTACTGCTACGGATTTTCTGATAAGATTTCGAATCCTGTTGTTCTTGGCTAGCGGCACTAGGCTAGTCTAGATAACAAGCTCTCGTGTTCAAATACACAAATCCAACTTATTTGAATCTCAGTATAGAGAAACATAGGAATTTGGCATGTTTACAGGGGATTGTAAACACATGAAAGCTGCAAGAATGGTTATTGGTGGACCATATGAAAAACCAGACCTTATTTGATTTGTACGATTCTTGGAACATATGAATAGAAAAACTGCAGAATTAGAATCTCATGTCCATTTGAATTCTACAGGATTTAGAACTTAAAAGAAATTTCTTCAAGTAGCATTTCACTCACCGAAAAATATTTTTAAACTACTCTCTCCGATCCATATTAGTTGCCACTAATATAGGTGTATATCTAGACATATTTTAGTTCTAGGTACATCCATACAAGTGGCAAGTAATATGAATCGGAGGGAATATCATTTTTTAATGCTATATTCATGAACGTATTAAATTATAAATCAGCTGTCAAAGTTTTTAGTTTCAAGAAGGTCTGAAATGAAGAAAAATGAAACTGCCTTATAACTGGATGAGACAAACTATTTCGAACGCTATGTTACGGTTTCGATGTATTTTTCTTGAGAAAACCTTGACTTTGAGTCTGAAGGGGGTGACACTTACACATTGTTTAAGTTACCATTTCATGTTTTCAAGGACAAACGTACTCTAATTATTTTGGTTTCTATATTTCCCCTACTGGCCACCCTATCCAACACTAGACCCCATGCATGCACACCCCAAAGATAAAGCCACGAGGAAAGGCAAGGGAGAGAAGACTCCAAAGCTCAAACCCCAACACGAGAAACCACACGCAGCCTGCTTTGTTAATTGATTTGCTCCTCCTTAGAGGACACAAACCACAGATTAGCGTCACTTTGTTTCTAGGGTTAAGCAAAGCCATCAGCTCATGCCCTTTCACACACAGCATTAGTCTCTCTCCACCAGACCCATTTCTGTTACTAATCATTTTTTACTGCAAGGTCACACACTCCTGTAGTCCTGTGGTGTCTTGTCTTGTTCCTTCTAGTTAGTTTCAACCATGTACTATGGTGTACTTAACCCAGTTACAATTGTTAATCTCTGTTGAGATTTTTGAGGTCACATCGTCCAACGGTTGATGTCACCATCCTGCCAATATTCATGTAAAATGGAGCTCTGGTCCCAAGGATGATAAGTTTCAACAGTAGGTGTGCCATGGGAGATTCCAGTCTGTCTCCTGGCGTAAATCTTGGCGCCAAACTTGCATGATTCAAATTCGTGTACATCTACTACCGCTAGTGCTGCTGCTGCTGCTGCTAATCCGCACACGTCCAGGGAAGAATAGTAAAACGATTAGAGCTTAGGATGCTATGCTTTTAAGAACGCTAATCATTCCAAAGCGTCCATGCATGCCCTAGATATGTTAGGTTGTGTCCTTTCATGCCAGAGTTTGAACGGCAGCAGATGTGATCATGAATTTTGGGGCGGCACAGTCTTGCATAGTGTCAGCCAGCCAGCCCTGTGTTTGGCTTGCTTGCAATCCAAGAGAAAAAGATCTGCGAAAGGTGTACGATTCTTCATTTGTAGATACATGTTGGAAACCCCACTCAATCTAGCTATAGTAGTGGCAGTCTTGCATGCAGCAGCAGGTGAAGCCTCTCCTCCTCCTCGTGTTGTACGTACTACTGTGGCAGAAGTTATGGTGACCAGAGATGTGTGAGGTACACCCAAGCCAGCAGCAGAGGGATCAGATCAAATAGTTCTTCAGGGTTTGAATGGATTCTTCACACTTTCTTGACATTGTTGCAAACAGTTCTTCAGAGTTGGAATGGATTCTTTCATCTCTTTGCAGTACTTCCTGAATGGTAGAAAGGAAATGGTTGTGTTGCACTGTACCTGCGCATGCATTTACTTCCATTGTTGCAAGCAGAAGATCACTGTATTCTCACTTGGAACTGTTTATTTAGGTCGATTATTTGTACTAATTCAGTCATTAAAATAGATATATGGAAACACATGCAAGCAGCATGTCATCGGATCAGTCCACATCAGAGAAGGAAAATACCTGATTTCTCTTTTGTGAAACCCAAAAGGGATCTGTGACAGGGAGAAAGCCATGGAGCAAGATGTAGCATCAGCATGAGTATGTGTGAAGACCCTGCCCTTTCAGCCCATTCGAGTCTTCACATGATGAGCTTCAGCTCTCACTCTCTCTGCTTCACAAAGCATATGCACTAGCTAGCTAGTCCATCATGTACTATAAACCCAAGAAAAAATATATGGTCGAAAATAAGAATTTTTTTAAAATTTTCAGCATTGCGATTTGCATGCATGCAAGCATGGCAATTCTTCCAGGGGGCAGGCCAGGCATGGGCATGGCTACATTGCAGGCAGCATGCCAATACTAGGACATGGAGGTGACCTGTCTTAGGTTTCCATAGGTCAGGTCATAGGTTGGGTGTTGGGCTGCTAGCTACTGTGCTACTACTAGGTTCCTGCATTGGCACATCTCTTCCTGCCTGGGTTTGGTCTGGGAGGATCTTGACCGCCATGGCTGGCATGGATTGAGTGGAGCACTGCTTTGGAGCAGCAGTGTACCAGTTTCAGTGGAATCAGCTCAAGTTTATCTTGACTGCATTTGAATTGGGTCAGGTTCAAAGATAGGCATATGAGCATATCCAGTCTCCAGTCCACTCAATGTTGATGCCATCATCATCATTATCATGGAGTTTGTTCCAATGTTGCTGTGGTCATTATGGCAGGCAGCAGGCACTCACTTCAGAGCAACATGAAGATCTGCTTCTCGTTCTCCGTCTATCTTTGAAGACTGCAGTTTTGACCATTGTGTGGACTCGGCCCTTTGTGTGGGTTGTCATGGGTAGTGGGCTTGGCCGCGAATGGAAGGATCGTCCATGGAAGGTCAAAATAAAGTTTGGAGAAACACTGAAGCAAAAGTCCAAAATAATATTTGGAGGGGAGGACACTGAAGCAATAGTTCAGAATAAAATGTCGGCCATGGCCTAGCCCAATCATATACATGGGACTATGGGAGAACCATGTGATGCCTTACTGGCCTGGCCCAACAGTCCATGCAGCTAGCTTAGCTAATGCATGATGCTAAAAAAAAGGCAATGCACCATGCTCAATTACATCTTCTTGTAAACTTAAAAAACATATATATATCGTACTTGACCTTTAAAAATCCATCGTCTCCTTTATAAATATATACAAAATATAGTAGTAAAATATATCCTGTTTGTAAAATAACAGCCTCAATTGGGAAAAGATAGCTTTGCTTTTTTCGGTGATGTGAAAGAGTACTTTTAAACTAACAGTAAAACAGGGACAGATAGCTTGCACTTTCTGCATGGTAAAAGAGGGCACTCAGTAAATCAGAGCAGGTGCAGTTATGCCTCAAATAAAATGATACTATGTAGAAATATTTCATTTCGCATTAGCATAGCAAAAATGGTACATCTCACTGATCAGTCCAATACAAAATTCTGACGACTTAGCAGTGCATGCAGCATAACAGAAAGGGCAAAATACCAACAATTTAATGTTTTTCCTGCTTCACTGCAAAGCGGGCATGCCTTCGCTTCTTCCTTTCAGAGAGACTGGACCGAGGGTAAGAATGGGGAGATGTAGGATAACTTGCAGCCAGCCGTGTCACTCGTCGTCTGAATTGGCGAACTTAACCGAGTGGGTCTGGAAATCAATGTTTCCACCCCTGTAGGTTCCACGCTTCTTCTTGGTCTTCTCATGTCTAAAGCCCCTGCAAAGAGAATTGAACAACTATCATGAAAACATGTTCAACAGTAAAGGCATTCAGTAAATCCAAAGGAGGAACTGAGAGCAAGTCCCTAACCTTCCTCTAACTTGCCCAAGAATCTCCTGTGCCTTCGCACCGTACCCAGAGTCCGCACCACCCTGCAAGGAGACAAGTACAGATCAACCAAGCAGGTTTAGCATCATTGAGAAATGTTCAAATTTCTACCAGCATATGATCAATAAACCTCAGACATATATAGCTACTAAAAGAAGTACCTTGGCCCAATATGAATTATCTTGTAGTCTTTCATCAGCAAATTTAACATCGTCCAGTTTCACCCGTTGGAATGCAATCACAGTTTTAGGCTGCAGTGAATGAACATGACATGAATACTCAGGATCTTGCCAATTCTCGGACTGTACAGTCTTTAAGCTCAAGACATCAGGTAAACTACAGTATTATCAATACTCAGAGGATGATGACAAAAGAAAGGCTTATTGCATCAAGCGATGATGATGATGTAGGTTAAATTACCAGCAAATTCCTATCATAAACATGAAAAGTCAAAGTAGGACAATCTCAGCATATCCTAAAGGCCGTAGAAAATCATCCTAAAGTTATTACTCTCCCGTCCCTAAATAGGTGGCATATAAAAAGTCAACGTTTTCAAAGTTTGACCAAGGATATATACCAAAATATGAAGATATGCAATACCAAATCAATATCAATAGATTTATCATAAAATATACTCCGTATTTTCATACAGTAATATACTTCATTAATATTATAGTTGTTGATATTTTGTTCAATATATTTGGTCAAAGTTTGAAAACATTAACTTTTTTACTAAGTTTATACACCACCTCCTATGGGAGAGAGGGAGTACCACTTGATATTTTACTTACCAGTAACTTCTAGCTGAAACATATTTTTAGTGCGCCAGAAAGCAATAATAAGTTTATAATAATACAATGGCATACAGAATTATTGTGAACATAATATTTCTAGATTTGATTTACCAGAGGATGATGACAAATGAAAGGCTTATTGCATCAAGTAATGATGATGATGTCGATTAAATTGCTGGCAAATTTCTATCATAAAGATCAAAAGTCAAAGTAGGAACATCTCAGCATATCCTAAAAGCTGTAGAAAATCATTCTAAAGTACCACTTGATATTTTACTTACCAGTAACTTCTAACTGAAAAATATTTTTAGTGCACTAGAAAGGAATATGTTTATAATAATACAATGACATACAGACTTAGTGTGAACATAATATTTATAGATTTAATTTACTAACTAAATATCATAACATAGAAAACTAAATAAGGCTTCATGCAACAGAAAGTCAGAACTACCGATAAGTCTGGTTAACAGCTTTTGCCTCCCATGGTGATTAAACCAAACAAGCAATACAAAGTACTTGGAGATACAGAAAACAGCCCGCACAATTAGAAAGGTAAAAATACCTCAGATGAAAGTTTCTGCCTTTTATTCGGTTTTGATATGGTGCTGGGCTCCTTCACATCATCTTCAGTGGCAGTGATATCTTCTTCTAGTTTCCTCTTCTTACAGATAACTGCATCGTCAGTTGAAGCCTTCCCATCCTCCTGTCCCTTCTCAATGTCCATCTCAGTCTTGTTATCAGCATCAGGTTTGGGAGCTGAATCTTTCTCTGCTACTTGTTCATCTTCTACCAGAACATTTTCTTCAGAACCCGACTTCTTTTTCTTCTTCTTACTCTTCTTCTCCTTGACATCTTCCACTTTTTCTACATCATCAATATTTTCATTCAAACCATTAGATTTCGTCTCGACCTCAGCAGGTGCAGTTCCCGCATCAGCCTTATCTGAGGTTTCTGAAGCAGATTTACTCTTCTTCTTTTTCTTCCCCTTATCCAGAGGAGCACCATCGCCCGAACCGTTCTTGTCCGCCTCATCATTCTGACCCTTAGGTTCTTCCTCTCCGGATTTCTTGCCATCATCCTTAAGTTTCCCTGCAGCCTCAAACTTGGCTTTTACTGCTAACTCCACCTTTTCCAGCCTAGCCTCAACATCCTCATCCTTGTCCTGTTTCTTGCTCTTCTTTTTCTTGCCATCAGGCTTCACATCATCCTCGGCCTTCACTACTGCAATTGCCTCGCCACCAGCATCACCCCCCGCTGATGAGCTATCCTTCTTCTTCTTCCGTTTCTTCTCTTTGGCCTCCTCCTCCTCCTCCTTTTCAATGGGCTTTTCAGGGGCAGAAGGCTCACTTGGCTTGCTCTCAGGTTCTACAACTTCAGCACCGCCTTTCTTGCTCTTCTTTTTCTTGCCGGCGTCTTTGCCTTCAGCTACGGCATCAGCAACTTTCTCTGCATCGACAAATTCAGGTGAGCACCAATCAAAAGGGAACGATTGCAAGGTTATGCCAAAACTAGAACGCGTTGTAACGAGCAGGTATGTCTCTACCTTGTTCGCTGCCTGCCGCAAAGACGAAAACTGGAGCAGAGTCGCTGCAGGACATAACCAAATCGCAATAAGAATACAGTAGTTCTCGGGGATATAACTTCACCAACAGAAGCAATTTGACAATACTGAAGAGTCTCTCTGACTGATTTATGTACCTTGAGCCCAGCAACTTGGAAATCGCCTCTGCCAGGTTCACCGGCGATGACCTCCAAGAGTCTCCCTGGAAACAGCAAAGTCGGCTTGATAATCTTGCACCGAAATGGCAACCCACAGCACGCAGATGCATACGCGTACGAGAGTGTCGGAGTGCGGTGGCATACCTCGAGGTTGGCCTCGGACTGGAGGGCGGCGAGCGTGCGGGGAAGGCCGCTGGACTCGAGGAAGGCGGCGACGGCGGCCAGGACCCTCGCGTCGGGGGCGGGGGAGGTCTTGGAAGCAGCGGCGGCCTTGCTCTTGCTCTTCTTCTCCTTCTTGGCCTCCTCCTTGGCCATGGCGGCGGCGGCGGGGAGGGAGGCGAGTCTGACTTGCCGCGGCACGAAGAGCATCAAAGAGGGGGGAGGCTAGGGTTTGGGTGTCTGGGTTTAATACACACGGATGAATTGGGGTGTGGTGGCGTTTGGTGTGGTGCGATGTGGCTCGCTGACATGTGGGGCCAATAACTTAGTGGGCAAGACTTGTCAGTGAGTGCGAAATCTTCGTTCTGTCTACATGTTTGATGGATTTGAATTTGAAATCCAATTCAAATGTGTATGACATGGTAGATAGACATACAGCCCACCATAGATGAAACCTCAAGTTTGATACTTCAATGTCTCATAAAAGGCAGAATATTCTTCACTGAGAGGCGACATTTCCATCGCTAACGAGGTGGGTTTTTTTTTTTTTATTCAGTCTCTCGGAGGTGTTTATAAAGGTAGGATGTACTTGTGTGCGTTCATATGGATAAGTGTGTACGTATGTATTTGCGAGTTTGTAAAGTGTTTCGTAAAAGAAGAACCTTTTTCACAAAATTAAGTCTGAGTGTGTCATAATGGTTGAATCTGACTATATATGATTTTACTTCCCTTTCCACACATCAAACAATGGGGATATATGGTGGGTGTCTTGCTGAGAACTCTTTGTTGCATGTTGTTCAAGAAAACAATAAATATAGTTGATAGTTTGTGTTGACTTTGAATAACAACTATGCTTTGATTTAGAGGAGTTTGAACTTATTACATCATTTTCCGTAAAACAAGACGTAATTTTTAGTCAAAAGTGTCAACATATTTCAAGTTTCCTATTTTTAAAACTGAAGTATGAACCTGTACAAAAAGAAATCAACATCAATATATATGACCACCATAGAGTATAATTTCACCGTGTATTTATTTAATACTTTAGATGTTTATTTTTTTACAGTATTGGTCGAACTTATAAGCCGTGTCTTTTTAAACTAAAAATATACACCTCACTTTTCGAAATGTAGGTGGTAAAAAATAACGGTCAATTTATTGACCTATTGCATAATACTTATGATATGTGAATGCAATTATTCTCTAGACTAATCCCACTAAATTTTAAAAATAAATCTATTCTCAGACGCCCTAAGAATAGTCACACGCGGTAGACTCCTACATGTCGTCCGATCTTAAACCTACGGTGGAGATGGGAGGGTCAAAAAATTCTCAGCTTTGTTGCAGTAAAGAAATGAAACAATCCTCGATGCTTCCATGCGACCCTGGCGGCCGTATCGGGGCGTGATGATCGATCAACCGCTTACGTACCCCCACCTCGCCTTCCCATCCCCAAGGCGCGGCTTGAGGGAGTCGCCTGGGCGACATCGATGGCGAGTGGGGCCTCCCCTTGGTGCGGCGTGCCCTATACAGAGGTCGATAGGACCTCTGTTGTCAGCGTTGGTGGTTCCTCGACGACGAATTGGCTACCTCAGCTCATCGGAAGGTGTGAATCTAGCAACGCGTGGAGAGACGGTGCATCTATGATACATGTAAAATGTATCCATGTACTTTATGGATGGCATGTGAGGTTTTATAGTTATTTTACATTGATTTATGAGATTTGCAACAAAGTTTCTTTTCATTGGTTTTTTATGTTGTAGTACAGGAAATCCATGTTTTACGTATTTTTGATTTTCATAGATCTTACGCATATCAAATAGAGCTATAATTTTCGCCACATCATTTTCTTTGGGATTTATTAGAAGATGAGGAGGAGGACAAGAGGAGGACTGTGGGTAATGAGAGAGGGCGCATGGTGTGGCCGCACTATGGACCCCACCTTGGCCCTTGAACACCCTCTCACCTACCATGAAGAATTATGTCTTTGATGCATTGATAGATGCATATGCACCCTATTCGTGTATGCTATATTCTTATCAAACGTGTATGCAATAATTTATGTGGGAGATCACTCCGGGCATATTTCCCGAATCCCGAATCCCGAACCCGAAATTCTCGATCCCGAACCTGTATATCCCGAACCCGAAAAACCCGAGTATATAATCGGGAGTGTGTTTTGATTTCCCGAAATTAATTCAGGAAATTCGGGTTTCCACACAGTATACCCGAACATGCCCGAATATCCCGAAATATAGAAATATCCCAGTGAGAAAATTACCCCCAAGGCCCCAAATAGCAAGGCCCAGCCCAACTACTCACGTATCCCCAATTTCGCTGTGTTGTGTCGTGCCTAGATATGCCCTCCGTCCCCAATTCCCCATCTCCCCATGAATCCAACCAGTCAACCACGATTTGGCCGCCGCACACATCACATGGCCACCATCCTACCCAAAGTCCCAAACTGTGGATGATGACGCCGCCCGCTCTCACACATGCTCCAGTGCATCGTCGCCCTTCCAAGATGGGAGCCGCTGCGCCACCAGCAACAGATCGGCGCTCATCCCCTTCTTCGTGAAGCGGCGATGATGGCAAGCTGTGCAGCGATGACGCCGAGCTGTGCGGCTCCTCCCAGCGCACCGTCGTATGTGCCTCCGAGCTCGAGGAACCAATCTGCAGTGCGATGCCGACGTCCTTAGTCTTCGACGATATGCCAAAGAAAATTGTTGTATTTCTTTTCTGTGTGTTGTGCATCGGGAAATTTGGGATTACCCGAACCCGATCCCGAATTGTCGGGTACCCGAATTTTCGGGAGTCAAAAATTTTGGACAAATTTCGGGTGTCATGTTCTGGGTCCCGAAATAATTTTTTCCCGAATTACCCGTCCCGAAATTTTGGGATTTCCCGAACGCCCAGAGTGAGTGGGAGATATGTATGTTATTTCTAGCAAATTGGTGCTATGCATATGATTGTGATAATTTGTTTGCTAATAAGGTTTTCCATCTTTTCATTGGTTTACCCCAGTAGGTTTTGGCAATTAGTGGATTTTTTTGTTATGTGTTGTTTATTTTACATTTGTAATTTCAATGATTGGATTTACACACATGTATGCATTTTAATTCTGCAGTGGCCAAGTGTTTAATCGCCTTTTATTGAGAGGAAGTACACTTATACTGCCTTCTGTCCATTTTTTTGCAGAAAAAAAAAGCTAAACAGTTGGGTGAGAGTGGATTGCCCCGATCACAAATGACCTACGGTTACAGGCTGACGGGGGAGGCCCGGCAAGACCACTCAGTCGCGACTCCCAACTGTACCCCCCATGGGCCGTAGCTGGGGTTACGAGCCCACGCTACTGGGCTCGGCGACAACTCCTCGAACGCCTCCTCCTTTAAACCGGCGCTCACGGACTTACGCTTCCGAGGTGGGACTAAAAAACTGTGCGGGACAAATCACACATCACGTTTCTCCGTCTCCACCTGGACTCGACTTTTCCTCTCCGCCCTTCCCTCTCATCCTCATCCGACCTCTCTGCCCTACCCGACCTCCAGCCCACCGCCGTCGCCGCCCCCGCCGCCGCCACCACTCGCGCGCGCGCCCACGGGTGGTTGCCGTCGCCGTCCCGCCTCGTCGCTCCCCTCCGCCCGCGAGCGTTTGTTGGTTCACGAGGTACGTACGAGCGTTCTAGTCCTCGATCCACCGATTGTTTGCTCCTAAACCCGAACTGATCGGCATCCGTTGATTCCCCCGCCGTCTAGATCCGCCGCCCACCTGATCTGCTTGGCAGCAGTAGGCGTTATTGTTTTGGTCCAAGGAGGCGAAGCTCTCTGTAGTCGGCCTAGGGCGCGGGAGCGGATGGGGGCGCCGAAGCAGAAGTGGACGGCGGAGGAGGAGGCGGCGCTCAAGGCCGGGATCTCCAAGCACGGCACCGGAAAATGGCGCACCATACTCAAGGACCCCGAGTTCAGCAGCATCCTGCGCTACCGCTCCAACGTCGACCTCAAGGTCCGCTCCGTTCCGTTCCGTTTAACCGTTTCGTTTCACCCTGGAAATCGCGATGCCTGATGCATCCTCTCCTGACGATTGCAGGACAAGTGGCGGAACATGAACGTGACCGTGAACGCGTCGGGCTCCCGCGAGAAGGTGAGGGCGACGCCGACGCCCGCCTTCAAGAAGCTGAGGTCCGCGCCCAAGCAGGAGAGCACCTCGGCCTCGGCGGTGGCGATCGTGCCGGTCGCTTCCGACGGCGACGATGAAATGGCGGAAGCGGCGCCTATCGCGGCGATCAGCGCGCCGGGCAAATCCCTCTCCAGGTCGGTTGGTTGGTTGGTGCCCTGCTTGGTTTGGTACTTTGCTGTGACCGATGAGATGGCCGGGAACTGAACCCTGCGTGCGGCAATGTGATGTAGCTCTGTGCATGCCTGCAGGCTGGAGAATATCATACTGGAGGCCGTCAAGACCTTGAATGAGCCCACGGGGTCGTACAAGACAGCCATCGCTAACTACATTGAGGTTTCTACCCCTCTTCTGCTTGTTATGCTCTAGTCTTATGCCAATGCAACCTAACATGGTACCCTTACAAATGGCAATTGTTTTAGTGTCTACGAATAAAATGTAACCATGCCGCTGATTACTGAATATAGCCTCGATAATTATTCAGTTAAGCTGCAGAAAATTGTGCGGTAAACATAGGCGTGCGGAAATGAGTTCATGACTATTAGTTGCTGCAAAATTCCAATTTGTTTCGGCAGAGTTGTATTCATCTGATTTGCTAGGTAGGCCATGCCCTTTCTTAACCTGATTTTTCATCTCATGTAGGAACAATACTGGCCACCTGCCGATTTTGATCATGTACTGTCTGCAAAACTGAATGAGTTGACATCATCTGGGAAATTGATAAAGGTAAGATTTCTGCATCATTGTGCATTCAGAGAAATATTTTTGAGGACATCGTTAACTACTAGCTGCTCGGTTGGCTGGCGAGTAGGGGATTAATAGGCTATTCAGCCAGTTAATCGGCCGATTTATTAGTTTATCGGCTACTCGGTGACCCTCCGAGCAGGGATTAATCGGCCAGTTAACTGGCCGATTTCCTGAACACTGCATATAAATACAGGATACAGCTAATATGGTGCTAAGTAAGAAGTAAAACTAAAGTTGACCCAATATGAAGTAGCAAAGTCTCCAAAATGTCACTCGTTAGCATTTTTGTAACATATAAACGAAGTCTGATGAAGCACAATTGAATTGAACTACTCCCTCCAGCCCTAAATACTTGCCGCAAATTTAGGCAAAATGTAAAGCTAAAATATGTCTTGATTCACTGAACCTGCGACAAGTATTTAGGGCCGGAGGGAGTAGGTTCTTTCGTCTATTATAATGTCTATATGCATTAAAACTTAGTATATCTCGGTTTATGTCCTCCCCTAAGTCAATTGACCCAATCACATGTGCATGATCACTCTCTGCTCCAAAATTACTTTGCCTGCTATTGGCATCTACTTGTCTATTCTGTTGTACCTGATTCCAGTGTCATAACATATGTAACTTCATTGCTTATCTCGTTTGTAAGTTAGATTCAAACCACTCTTTGTTTCAAAAATATACTATTATGCTTGTTGCTGGATCTTGTTGGTGCCAGAGACATACTTTTGTATGCTTAAAAGTTAAAATTCTTGCCCTGGGACACCTGGAAATTGCTCAGTTATACAGATTTTTAGTTGGCATGTAAGGACCCCTAAAACCATGAACCTCTGGATGATCTTTCTATTATAGCTGATAAATATGTACTTTTGCACTTAGATAGGTTCAAGTTACTCCTACTACGGTATGAACCATCTGCCATCCAACCCATAAGGCCATACCTAATATATTTAAGACTTTTATAGGTGAATCGGAAGTACAGGCTTGCCCCTAGCTCATCTTTATTAGAAGGGCGAAGCTCCAAAATGCTGCTTCTTGAAGATATACAAAGGGAGCCAGTCAAGGTAGAGAGGGTAGAGAGGGATGAGTTTGCAGCCCGCACTAAATCTCAAGTGGATGCTGAACTTGCACGGATGAGAAACATGACTGCAGAAGAGGCTGCAGCTGCAGCGGCTCGTGCAGTTGCAGAGGCAGAAGCTATCATGGCTGAAGCTGAAGCCGCAGTAAGAGAAGCGGAGGCTGCAGAAGCTGATGCTGTAGCTGCACAAGCCTTTGCTGAAGCAGCGATGTCGACATTGAAAAGCCGAAGTTCGACAAAATTGGTAATTGTTTGTATGTTCAGCTATTCTCATTTTGCATGTTTTCAGTTGATATTATGTTGCTTCTGTGTTCAGATAATATTCTCTTGCATAGCTACACTACATCACTTGTTAGATGCGAGTAAAAACATTCACTTTGTTGTAGTGTGAAGTACGGAGACTCCTGTATCTAGGCCTCTACAAATAATTGCATTCGTAATTTCATATTGATGAGTGAAACAAAGGAACACATGCAAACTAGGAACACACATTTTCAGCATCGGTTGTTGTATCAATCAAGCTATCTAGGAAAGGGGCACTGCAGATTGTGAAATAAATACGTGATCTGCTACATCAAATCCTGACCGCCTTTATGCTTATATGCAGATCATTCGAGGTAGAGACATCTCATGAGGCTGTTGTGGGGTCGGCTTTCCTCTGACCTTGTCGTATGTACATGCCTACCGAATCCCATCTGGTGGTTGCTTCGGGTGTTGCGAGGGTCATCTGTTATTTGAATTCATGCAAGCCAATCTTGGAACCAAGTGGCGCAAACTTGGCCTGACGCCTGTCATTTTCTGAGTGTCAGACAGTCTATTGCATCTTCAAGCTTGTTTCCTTTACCCCATCATGTCTGTTTGATGAGACACTGCGGAAGACCAACTGATGTTTGACTTGCACATGTCAGCGCCGTAAATGAGATGTACACAGGATGTGGGATGATCGGGAGAACACCAATCAGTAGACCATGACCATTCCACCTCGCTGGACCCTTATTGCTGTTACTGTGTAGGTCACTGACATGTTGGGATTTTCTTCATTTTACTCCTCCCTTTGTGGCAATCTTCCAAGCAAACAGTGCCTTTCTGTTTGCCAGTGTATTGGTCTGTTCTGCACCAGCTCAAGGTATTTGGTATCCAATAATTGCTGTGTAGATTCATTCATGTATTCACTCTGTAGTCTTAATAACATTTTTTATTCAGTGATGTCGCCATAACACATGTCTTTGCGCCCAATTTTGTTAGCAGCATAATGGTTAGGCTAACATTGCCCTTTTTTCTGCATTGGTTTGTAACGTAAAAACAGTTGGACATTTGTCGATCTAATGTCTTGTGAACCTTTGTTTTGCTGCAATTTATATGCGCCTTGGCTCAACCCAGACACTAAAGTTTTTTTTTCTTGGAGTTTGGAAAAATATGAATGCCCACGATTTGTCATCCTTGTGAGTTTTCAGCAAAAGTGGAAGCAAAGGAGAAAAAAAAGCTTGTTCATGAGAATGCCATGTGCCTGTTCTCGCAGGATGAAAGATAGGTGAAAAACAAATGTTCATAAAACGTGTTGTGTGCTGCTGTTAGTCGGGCAGGAATGACTGATAGAGAGAATGGTGTTTTCTGTTGGCGTGTGTTGCGCGGTTCAGGAATCCCAGACGTAATGATCAGCGGCCAGGAAGAAGTCAGCACGGAGCACCGATGGTGATGTATTGAGAACTCGTTGATTGATGAGACTAGAAAACTTGAATAAACTAGGAAAGGAATGAGATGGAAGCATGTTCCCTCTTGGGAACAATATGTCGGCCCCTTGGAAGTTGGAACTCCAGTAAGCTATTGGTCAACACTACAATAGGAGTAGCCAACGGCCTTGTCTGATCAGCGCATGGAATCGGCACCTCACCTAATATCCCTTCTTGTTTTGTAGCACGCATTCATTTTTTTTTAAATATCTTTCACGGCCGGCATTGGTGTCCTGTCAAGCCACATGCGTGATATGATAACAAATACTCTCTCCGATCACCTTTAATTAATTTGGATTTTATATAAAATTATACTAAATCGGAGTCAACTACTTAAAAGGGATCAAAGAGAGTACGTATGTAATCAGTGTAGCTTCTGTTTGTTTCGCATCTAGGTCATCTTTTGTCTCGCTGGAGTCTTGGAGAGACGCTGAGATACCATAGGTGGAGTATTTTTTTTCGAGAGCACGCAGAAAGCGTGTCTTATCTTTATAGAAGGAAAGAGCGTCAACATATACAAGCAACAGCACCAAGGTACTGAGAACACACACACCACCCTCCGCCTAGGCCTACTCTCTCGCTATATCTAGCCTCCCTCCTCTCCTGGCCCTCTCCCAGAGGTGAAAATCATCTCTGATCTGGTTCACCATTTGCTCCACCGTCTTCTGTTCCCTGTCATTCCTAAAAGCTCTTGCGTTCCGCTGCCTCCAGATCGTCCAAGCCGTGCTGATCACCATGGTGTCGAAACGCTTCCTGTCCACCCTCCTGAGCCGCTTGCGGGCCTCCGTCCACCACCTCTCTAGGTTGCCTGTGAAACCTGGATCGGCTAACTGCAACTCCGCACTATGCAGGACTCTGCACCAAACCTGTCTCGCATAAGGGCACCTGACTAGCAAATGGTCCACATTGTCCTCCTCTTGGAGGCATGTATAACATGCGTCCGAAATCTCCTGCAACCCGTGTCTCGCTCTGCTGTCTGAGGTCCACAAACGGTACTTGAGCGCCAGCCAAGCAAAGATCTTGCATTTCATGGGAGCGAAGGAACCCCAAACTGGTCTGCTCATACTCCATCTTACACTCCCATGGCAAAGCATCTCATAGGTGCTCTTAGCAGAATATCCTCCCGAAGCTGCGCCCTTCCAGCCTATATGGTCTGGCCTGGTGGCAACTCTCTCCACTGTTTCAACAGCCTCCCAAAGGCTCAAGCATTGGCTCCAAAGTTCCGCCGTCATCTCTCCAGATATGTCATCTATCCAGGCGTCCCCGTCTAGGGCCTCTGCCACCAAGCGAGTGTTTTTCCTCCTGGAGGTTACCTTAGCGAAAACTCCTGGCGCCAACTCCTCCGTAGAGTATCCACTGATCCATCTGTCCCGCCAGAAAAAGGTCGCCCGCCCATCTCCCACGCTAAACCGAGCCAGGCTCTGAAACACACCCTCCGCTGCTGGGTCGTTCAACCCAGGTAGCCCTTGCCACGGCCTCTCCGGGTCCGTGCGTCGGAGCCACATCCATCTCACTCTCGGTGCCAAGCCTTGTAGCCTCAAGTCCTTCACTCCCAAGCCACCAAACTCTTTGGGCTTACATATACTCCTCCACGCTACTAGGCATTGGCCTCCTTGGACCTCGTCCTTACCAGCCCAGAAGAAAGCTCTCATCCACCTATTAATGTCCTCCAGGAGCCATACTGGGGCCTCCGCCACCACCATTTGGTGCACCGCTCTGGCTGCGACCACAGAGTTAATCAGCACAAGTCTTCCCTCTCTCCTAATTAGCCCTCTTTGTCACGAAGGCACACATTTGATCACCTGGTCCAGTAGTGGCTGCCACTCAGCCTTTGTCAGGGGCCTTAGCGCCAAATGGAGCCCAAGGTACCGAATCGGGAATCTTGCGAGCTCACATCCCACAATCCTCGTAGTCCTCTCCTCCTCCTCCTCCTCATGAGTTCCTCGAATCAGAGTAGCTATCGTTTTCCTCAGGTTTACTCGTAGTCCCGAGGCCTCACCAAACAGGCAAAAAATATGTCTCACCGCCCATAACTCCGCCACCTCAGGTTTAAGGAAGATGACTATGTCATCAGCATACACCGAGATTCTCTACAGAGGCGAGATGGCGGCCAGGTTCCCAAAAATGCCCTCCTCCGTCGCCTTTATGATCATGGCAGAGAGGGTCTCCATGGCAGCTACGAACAGCATGGGCGATGTGGGGTCGCCCTGTCTCAAACCTCGACCATGATAAATGCGATCCCCCGGCACTCCATTAACCATGATCCTCGTGTTTGCCGTATAGAGTAGCAGCGCTATCCACTTCAGAAATCTCTCGCCAAACCCCATTCTCCTCAGCACCTCGAACAGAAAGCTCCATGAAATCGAGTCAAAAGCCCTTGTTAGGTCTAGCTTTAGCAGCACTCCAGTCTTCCTCCTCATGTTGATCTTTCTCGCCACTTGTCTCACCAGCACGAAGTTATCATGCAAACTTCGCTGCTTAATGAACGCCGATTGATTCATGCTTACTACCTCTCCTAGCCTCGGCCGAAGCCGGTTAGCAATGATCTTTGAGAACAACTTCGCAAAACTATGCACTAGACTAATGGGTCTGAAGTCCTTAGTCTCCACGACATTCGGCTTCTTAGGTATCAAGGTGATCAACGCGCGGTTCAGCCGTGCAAATCCTCTCCCATCTCCCACACCAAGTTTCATGAGGCCCGCGAGGATGTCAGGCTTAATGATTGGCCAAGCTCTCTGGTAGAAAGCGCCGGTGAACCCATCAGGTCCCGACGCCCTGTCTCCTGGCATCTCTCGAATCGTGTTCCACACCTCCTCCTCCGTAAACATGGTGTCCAAATCACTCATATCCGCAACGGGGATGTTTAAGGCCTCCAGGTTTAAAGAATGTTCTCTATTTTGGATGCTCCCGATCAGTCTCACATACTCCTCGGTGAACACCTCATTCTTCCTATCTTGCGTGGTCACCGTCTCCTCACCTACTTTCACCGAGGCGATGTAGTTTTTCGTTCTCCTACCGTTAGCCACCGCGTGGAACAGCTTTGTATTGGCGTCTCCCTCTCTCAACCATCTGATCCTCGATCTCTGCCTAGCAATCGTGCGTTCCAGGGATGACATCCCCATCACCGCCTGCTTTAGCGTTCTCCTAAGCCACGCCTCCGCGTGAGTGAGCGCTCTCGATTCTTGCGCCACGTCGAACCTTAGAATCAAGATATTGGCCATGGCGATCTTGAGCTTGATGTTTCCCACCTTTTTCTCTCCCCACGCCTGAAAGTACTCCGCCGCGTTACGAAACAGGGCATCACGACGTCTGAAAGGGTCCACAATGCTCGGGTCGCAGACCCAAGCCTCTCTCAGGGCCAACTCGAACCCCTCCAAATTCAGCCAGAAGGCCTCGAACTTGAATCTTTTCTTTGGCCAGAACCCCGCGCCTAACGAGAGATGTATAGGTGCATGGTCCGACACCGAAGAGGATAGCGCTTGCAAGATGGCATCCGGGTGCATGAAATCCCAGTCCACCGATGCAATCGCTCGATCTATGCGTGTAAGCGTGGGCACGTCTCTCTCGCTACTCCAGGTAAAACTCCTCCCATGGAGATAAAGGTCTCTGATCTCATGCTCCTGCACAAACTGCCTGAACCTCGCCATCATGCGTCTGTCTAAAACGATCATTATTCTTCTCCTCCGCGTACATGATCATATTAAAGTCCCCTAAAAGCAGCCATGGCCCCGGGCAAACACTCCTCTTTTCTGTTAGCTCTTGCAGGAATCTCAGCTTGTCCTCATTCGACTGAGTCCCGTACACGGTGGTAATCCACCATCTATTCAGATCTCTGGGGATGACTTCCCCGGTGACCGCGTACTCGCCATAACTCACACGCTCTATGTTAACAACAGCTTTGTTCCAGGCTAGCAGGATACCTCCTCTCGTCTCCACCACAGGCAAGTACACATAACCATCAAACGATGGCCCTAAACATTGCATAACCATAAAGACATCGATTACATCTAGCCTCGTCTCCTGGAGGCACACCACACTGACCCTAAGACTAGATACAAACTCACGCACCGCATCTCTCTTTGCTGGATCGTTCAAGCCTCGAACGTTCCAACAAATGATCTCAAAGGTACAATCCATAGATAGCTATGAAGAAAAACTCCCTCCCTCCTAAACACCTCAGTGCGCCTGCACCGCCCTCAGGCAGTGCACCTCACTCTCGAAGCTCGTGGGCAGCTCCTTGCCAAAGATGGCCGCAAGAACTCTCAAGTGTGCGTCCTGGATCGGCGAGTCGAAGAACTCCTTGAAACGCCTCAAATCCTCCTCCGTGATGGCTAGGTTCTCCGGGCAAAAACCTAGGGCCTTAAGCAAAGAGCTTTCTGCAGCCGACGCCATCCTGGATTGCGTGCCAAAGCTGCCATCGACCTCCGCGTAACTCTCCTAGGCGTAAAAGGTTCCGCATCCGCCCTCAGACCAGTGGCCTTCTCGAACTCCTGCAGCAAAGGTGGCGCCAGGGCTTTCAGGATTGAAGAGCAGAAAGTCTTAACCCTTGCCAGCTCGAAATGCTCCTGCTCACGCACTGAAGCGACCTCCTCCAGGTCCTTTTCTCTGGGATTCACCAAGCTGTCCTGTTCCCTCTCAAGCTGGTGGGCAACGGCCCTAGGCACCATCTGCATGTGGCTATTCGGGCCCGTTAAGGACGTGCCCTCCGAGCAGGCCCCAAGGCTGCTGCAACTGTCGCTAGACTCAGTGCAAGGGCGAATAGACCCCATGCGGTCTGAGCGATCTGAACCCCCACCCACCTCGGGGCGGGACCCACCGGAGAGAGGAACGCAAACAAAACCCTCAACGTGCTGCACCGTCTCTCGTACTCCCACCTCCACCAGACGTGCCTCCTCAACAGCTGTACCCGAATCAGAGCTAAGGGGCCCCCCAGAATCTCCAGATAGCACGGGACTCCTATTCTCCATCCTTTCCTTGTCGACACATGCAGGCTCGGTTTGTGTTGGCTCCTCCCGAGGCACGGGATCAGCGCCCACTGGCCCTGGCGGCGTGGGATCAGCGCCTGCCTCCTGGTCCCCCTCAAGTGGCAGCGAATCAGCCGCGTCTGCCCAGACCAGCTGATCCGTGGTGGGGCCACCCAACTCCTGAACTGCCATGTTTCGCCCCACCAACCGTTCTTCTCCTTTTTTTGGCCCCCCTTGCATGGCTTGGCCCACCACAACCTCACGTCCAGCTCCAATCACCGCCTGGTCCGCTCCAGAGAGAACAGGCAAAGCTGCTTTATCCGCCGCAAAGCGACCCTCTTTGACTGTCAGACCTGGCTCCCTCGTTTGACTCGGACCAGCACTAGCCCTGCCAGTTTGAACCAACGGCGCGGGGCTAGCTAACCCTGGCAGGCCCCAAGACCTCGCCGGCGCCGCCGTGGCCATGGCTGAGACTCCAAGCTGCGCCATGGCTCCGCCTCCCGGACCCCTGCGACGGTCAGGCACCTCGCGTTGCCACACAAAGGATCTGGTGACACGCCTTGGACTATCACCGCCGTTGCTCCCACGGCCTCCATCGCCCGACCCTCCTCCGAACTCCCTCGGGCCACCATGGCCGCGCCCCTCCGAAAGACGAGCAGACTCCACTCCATCGTACACGAGCTCCTCCACACTCGCCACATGAATTAGCACTCTGTATTGTAGCGTCTTGACCTCACCAGCGCCCTGCCCAACGCCGTGCACCGCCGCGCGGACGCCGCCATCGGGAGCTGGCTCCGGCACCGCGAGCATTCTCGCCACAGGGATGGCCTCCAGATCAGAGGTCGACGCCGTCAGCTTGAACAACGCAAGGTTGCTTCTTGCCTTCGTCTCCGGCGCCACCTTGTCAACCGCACAGCTTCGCCCGAGCAGATCCTCGACCACCGCCGTGTCCCAGGCGTGCGGTGGTCTCCCCTCCAGAACCAGTTCGACCTTACTCCGCAGAGGAACCAGCCGTGCCTGCGCCTGCCGATTCTAGGGGCGAAAGGAGAGCGGCGCGCCGGCGACATGATCCCTCAACTCAGCCGAAGCGAAAACCGCAATGAAATCCTCAGGTGCAAACTCATGGACCGACACCGCGCCCTCCGGCACGCCGCGCCACCTCAGCGCCGCCTCCACTTGAGCGGCGGACACCGTCGGCTTCCTGCCACCCACGGTGACCACCATGGCGAGCTGCAGCCGCCGCTCCAGATCGCACATAGCCGCAGAGCGCCTAACCATGCACAGCAGCGGCGGCCCCGAACCCGAGCCCGCGCCAACTTCCCTGTCCAGGTCACGCACCGGCTCCACCGCCAGCGGCGGCCACTCCTCCATAGGTGGCAGCCTCGAGACGACGGGCGGCGGTGGCGGTGGCGGGGGCAGGGCGAGGCCTGGGGTGGTGGTGGTGGTGGCGGCGGTGGTGGGGGCAAGGGTGCCGCCCTCAAGGCCCCCCTCCCCCACGCCCATCTCGCGCGCGCTCCGGCGACCTGCGTCGGGCCATCTTGGCCAGAGCGAGCTGCCGGAGCTCCTCCTCCGACGAAGGACTCCTCGGCCTCTTGCACTCCAGGGCAGGGTGCCCCTTCTGCCAGCAACGCATACACACTTCGGCGTTCGTGCAATCGCGCTTGCGGTGCCCCGGCAAGAAACACCGGAAACACAGCCCTCTCATCTCCGGCGCCGACGCGCCCCATCCCGACGCGCCCTGCTCCTTCCTTACCTCGATCCGGCGAGTCTACATCTTGCCCTTGGATGGTTTGGGCAGCTCCCAGACCAGCCTATCCTGGACCCTTGTGCGCCCCTCCTGCGGCTCCACCTCCTTCTCCCTCAACTCTGGCCGCGGCGCCACGCTTCCGCCCGACGACGGCGAAGAGATGCCGAGCCCGGAGACGTGGTCATGCCGCCGCGGCGACGCCGACGACACCGACTCCGGACTTCCCTCCGGGACCCAGCGGAGCGAGAACCCAGGCGGGTGGGATGCGGTGGAGTCCATGGCCACAGGCGCGGTGGTGCTGGCGGCGGTACCTCAGCGGCGGCGGCGGCGCGGGGGCAGCCTCTCTCGCTCGCAAAGCGGAAACCTGCCATAGGTGGAGTATTAGGGCCGATCACTCTTGGTAGCACGATGTTTGTTTTGTAAGAGGCTCAGTTGCTCATGCTCTTCTACCAAAATAAAAGCTGCTACTGTTTCATTTTGGTTTATTCTGCATTTTGTTTTTATGTAGCTAATATAGTCAGTCTCGATCATCATTTCTACAATAACCTGTGGCTTCGTAAACCCTCCGTCTCAGATTAACAGGCACACACGTAGTTTAAGATAAAGTTTGATCATTAATTTGGTCAATAAAATATAAATTATATGTCTGCAAAATTTAGATTCGTATTCAAAAAAAAATTCGAATGATATAATTTTTTTAACATATATTTCATATTTTATTGACCAAAATAACGGTCAAAGTATTCAAAAAAATATTTCAAATGATATAATTTTTTAACATATATTTCATATTTACTTGACTAAAATAACGGTCAAAGAATTTTTTTGGATTACGTGCGCGTCTGATAAACCGAGACGGAGGAAGTACTTCACATAACCATGTGATTAAGGTTAGGCATCCCCCATGTCTTCCTCATTTGTCCATTTGTTCTCAAGCTGTTCAACCCCCTACCCTTGTCCAAAATATTTTCTCACCCTCCATTTGTTCCCAAACAATGAGCTCAGACTCTAACATCCCTGAAACACATGACGAGAGATCTCATAACTTTTGGATTTTTTTAGAATACACATAGCATGCGCTTTGCTAATTCTCAGTGGACGGGGAATTTAATTAGTTCTCCCTAAATCATAGAATTACATCGTGATTCATGCTAGCGATGAGTTGTAACCTAGGTTGAAACTGAGATATTTTTCAATTGCACATGAGGTTGCAACTGAGATTTGATTATTTACATGAATAACATCACACCCATGATTAAAGGGACAAAGCGGCAAGAACACAATTGTGAACCGTAGCAACAACATCCACCTTACAAGCAAGAAAGAAATTTGGCCAGGGTTTATCCACCTAGCCAAAACTATCCCAAACATCTCTTTCTTTCAACAAACCCGCACCAAACCAAGCTAGCCCCTCCGTTCTAACCCTACTCAGAATTCTTTGTACATGCATGTCCTCCCATCAAACACCACCCTATTTCCATGCTTCCAAATTTCCTACAAAGTGAGAAATTAATACCATTGTCGCCACACATCGCCGTCATTGTGTCGGAGAGGGGATGGAGGTCCACCACCCTGTATGGTCGTCGTCTTTGGAAGGCACCCCAAGAATGATAACACAATGTTGAGATACCTTCTGTGCGTACACACGATTGATGAGAATGTGGTTCAAAGTCTCCTCCTGGTGGTCGCAGAAAGGACACGCTTGCGGCGAGCAAGGTGTCTAGACATCCAACACCTATTAGGCGAGCCTAGTCATGCGAAGAAATGACAATTCATTGGCGCCCTCTATTGCCAAATTTCCATCGGTACCGTTGCCACCAGCCCACCAACCGTCCACTGAAGAATGCCTCGGCCAGGGGACCTATACCAATGGTGCTTCAAGAATCTTGTGGACATGATTGACCTTGATGTAGGCGCACTTAAGTTTGAGCTGGTTTCTACACAATCCGCAGCCCAGAAGAAAGGGAGTCACATGTAGAGAGTAATTGATAAAAACCCACCACATTACGCGCCTCAGTGTTGTCACACAACAACAATTTTTTGCACGAGTCGACACATAACTATTATTTAGGGGCAGGTTCGTGACAAACAACACTGATTTCACGAATTAGATGTCTTAATCCATTTTCTAACAGTTTGGTCCCACCTGTCGGGTCTACGTGGGAGATGAAAATCTAACTACCAATTTCATTTTGCACAAAATACCTCCCAAAATCTTATTTTCTATCACATAGGTCCTTCTTAATTTCCCACATGAAAAATCCCCCAAAATCTTATTTTCGTCTCCCTCGGATCCGACCCGGCCTAGGCCACCCTCCACCGGGGAAGATGCGTGGAAAGAATTGGGGAAATTAGCAAATCCCTATTCAATTATTATATGAGAGGATAAATTTTTTTTTTTGGCCCTATGCATCCGTATTGACAACATTGTTGCAGTTGCTGTCTTTGCCGAAAAACGAGAAGATGAGTGTGCCACCAGCTGTGTGAAGACTAAAGAAGCCCAGAACAATGTTCCATGGACCATGGTTAAAAATCCAAAAACATTTTGGGGGGCAAAATGTGATTTACTCTTTAATTATACATAGACATATATGGGAGGATTGGTGTTCCACCAGACGAGTAATGAACAAGCTATATGTTTAGCGTCAATCCTCAACAGAACCAGCCAGCAAAGAGTAAAGAGAAGAGCATCATGCCCTCCGAGTTCCACTCCCAACTGCAGCCGCGCCTACCCATCCTGCTGCTGCTCATCCTGCTTGCAGCGGCGACTGAACATTATGAGTTGATGATGGTCGCCGGTGCTGAACAGCCACTGCCGATCACACTTGCCGGCTGCCCTGACAAGTGCGGCGACACAAGCATCCCGTTCCCATTCGGCATGACGCCCGGCTGCTTCCGGCCGGGTTTCCAGGTCGTCTGCAACCACTCATTTCTCCCCCCTCGCGCCTTCCTCGCTTACACCCGTGGATTTCCATACCAGAAGAGCTACATCTACACAGTGACGGCGGGCAGCCCCACCGACTACGGCTCAGTCGCGACGGCGAAAAGGCGGGTCGAGCTCGTCGACTTGTCCGTGGCCACGAGCGAGGTACGGGTGCGCGCTGCGGTGAGCTCCCGCTGCAGCGTGAACGCCACCCATTTCCTGGGCAAGATCGAGATCACGAACCTGGGCAAGAAGAATAGCCTGTTCCTCCTGTCGACGACTCTCAACGTCCTCGTCGGCGTGGGGTCGAGCGTGGAGCCTATCATGCTGAGCGACTTCGGCGACACGGAGAAGACGATGGCCTTCAGGCCATCGTGCAAATCGGAAATGATGGACAACCAGCAGTTCGCGGCCAACGGGTCGTGCGCCGGGCTAGGCTGCTGCTTGGCCGTCCTGCCCTTGCCCACGCAGACGCCGCCGCTCACCAGGTTCGGAGCAGGGTTCATGCCCCGGCCGAGGAGTCCTCCGTCGACGTGGGAAACCACAACCACTCCGTGCTCCTACGGCATGGTGGTGGAGAGCTCAAGGTACAACTTCTCTACGCCGGACCTGTACGGCCACGAGGGGCTGTCCGGCAGGCTCAGTAGGGGCGTCCCCGTCGTGCTTGATTTCGTCATCAGGAGCAGCGCAGGTACGTCTTCCTCGTGTCCTGCCCTGCCGGTGGAAGGCCGGCAGCGACCTGCGGACTACGCCTGCGTCAGCGGCAACAGCTCCTGCCATAACGCGACCGGAGGTGGCTACGTCTGCAGGTGCTGGGTTCATTACCATGGTAACCCTTACATCGCCAACGGATGCCAAGGTAAGTCGTCCGAGCTCTTCTTTTTTTCTTCTCTTTTTCAAAAGGATGGTTAAACCTTTCGTCCTTAGTATCTGTTTTTCATCTTGAGCTTAATTATATGCAGTCCGTATCTCACTTAATACTCCGGCTATTTATCTTTTCCAGACATCAATGAGTGTGAGCTGAGAAAACAGACTGACGAGCTCAGCCTTCGGTATCCTTGCTCCAGTGACGGGATTTGCAAGAACAGAGTGGGAGGTTATGATTGTCGGTGCAAATCTGGAATGAAAGGTGATGCCATAAAGGGACACTGCTCTGAGAAGTTTCCCCTACCAGCAAAGGTGGTTGTGGGTAAGAAACTAATCATTATTACATATAACTTTTTGTTGTGGATTTTGTGCTCCCTTCATGCTCTTTTTATTTTATAAATTCAAAACCTGAGTTAAAATCTTTAAAAAGAATCAAACAAAATTGGTTGACTTGCGTTTCATAGTGGAAAAATAAATAACAGGTTTAGAATTTACAAAAAGTGGCTGGTTTGGTATTTTTGCACACCTTTCAACAAGATTGATACTTCCATGAAAGTTCAAATATGGAAATAGTCATCTGTACGAGAGAATTTTTTTTTGGATAAAGGGAAATCTTTTTTTTTTTCTAAAAAGGGAGCGTGTGCGATTCTTGTTAACACCACGGTAATTTTTTGAAAGGTTTAGAGCACCACGGTGTCCCGATCTTGTGATGAGATCACCGGTTTGATTTCTGGTGGACAAGAGATCCACGACTTCAAGCCATTCCTCTGAACTCAGGCCAACCGCTACTTCCATATAAGTTGTAGGCTCATCGTTAACAACAACGCAACTCATAAATTACACTAGCTTTCATGCCTTTGTAGTTCTAGTGTGACTTCAACCACAAGTTCCATGTGACTGCCACGAGTTCATCACTCACCGAGTCTTCTCATAGTGGTTTATCTTGAATTCCTTCTTGGAGGTTCGCCTTCCTCCCACTAATGTTTACCATCTTGTCAGTAGTAGTAGTAATAACAACTCAAGGTTTCGCATACATAATCCACGAAGATGTAGTTGTCCGGTTGGTTGGGAGGGGGGGGGGGGGTTGCTGGACATAAGAATCAAAACCCCCAATTTTAGAAAAGACAAAACCGTAATTATTCCTACGAAGACAATAGTACTCTTGAATAAGATTGGCATCAACTAAATGCAATGACTATTCCTACGAAGAAGTCACCTGCTCGTTGAGACATAAGAGTGATCTAAGTTGTTTAAGGATAATATAATGAACTCACAAATACATGGGGAAAATTACCATACCTATGATTTCTTCTAGGTTTTTGACAATACAGATTCTAAAAACTTCCTAGTTATTTTAGTCACAAATCACATGGGTCTGGCCCAATGATAAGTTGACTCAAGAAAATGGGTATCTATGGATGTAATTATAAAGTTCCATGTTGTATATTTCATCCATGTCTCCATCCATCATTACGGTGGCCCTGTGCGCTCCTTTCCATCTCCATGTGGGATCAAGCTCTAGTGCTTGTAGCTATTTTCTTTGACAGGTCTATCATGTTTTTAATAATACATCCAACAAACAAAGGTACTTGATAATTGAGTTATCTTGTGCCAGCTTATGTGATTGGTCCTTCTGTTCATGATACTTGAGCAGGTTTAGGTGCAATGGTAGCTGGTGTAAATGTAGTAGGGATGTGGTCATAATTTTCCTCCTGGTCTAATCCCTCCTCTGCTTTTTATGCTCGTGTGCACTAGTCCTTGTATCTAAAAATTGAGGGTTGAATAGTCGTGGATTGTATGATATAATCCTTTGATTGTTTATTTAAGTTAAATTAAATCCTTATATCTAAATTAATATTTTTATGTGATATCATCATATAAATCCTTTTACTAAAGGCTTCAATATTCTACTCTTTTACAGTTCTTGCTGCCTTTATTGTTGTCTGCGCTCTCATGGTTATGTCGCGTCAACTCCTAAAAATCAAGAGGTTCTATGAACAAAATGGTGGTCCAGTACTAAAAGGTGTGAAGAATATAAGGATCTACAGAAGGAAACAACTAAAGCAAATAACAACTAACTACAAACATGTTATTGGAGAGGGCCACTTTGGAAAGGTTTACATGGGAACTTTGGATGACAAACAACGTGTGGCTGTAAAGATTTCCATCAAAATTGACAAGGACATGAAGAAGGAATTCACTGATGAGGTTATAATCCAGTCTGAAATGAGGCACAAAAATATTGTCAGGCTTCTAGGTTGTTGCTTAGAGGTGGATGTTCCAATGTTGGTGTATGAATATGTAGAGAGAGGGAGTCTATATGATGTTCTGTTTGGATTGAGGCGCATAGATCTTATATCAGTAGATACACGCCTTGGAATTGCTGTTGGGTCAGCCGAAGGACTAGCATACATGCATTCAGCAGTGGAGAGTACACTTCGTCATGGTGATGTTAAATCTGCCAATATTCTTCTAGATCAAAATTTCACCCCAAAAGTTTCAGACTTTGGGACCACAAGGCTGATCGTGAGAGGAACTGCAGAGATGACTGAACGTGTCATTGGAGATTTAAGTTACATAGATCCAGTATATATGGAACAGGGAGTTGTTACACAAAAGAGTGATGTCTACAGTTTTGGTGTTATTCTCATAGAACTTATCACTAGGAGGCCTGCCGTGTACGACAATCAAAGGAGGTATGTTGCAAACTTTGTTCAAGCTCCTCTTGATAAAGACGCAGGAAGCTTTGTTGATAAGGCTATTACAAGTGAGGGGGATATTAAGCTTTTAGAAATGGTCAGCGAGGTTGCTGTAGAGTGTCTAAAACCTAATATAGAAGAGCGTTTGGATATGAAACAAGTAGAACAACGCCTCAACCAAATTATAGGACAATCTGCACAATACTGTCAGAAGACAAACTACCAAGCGGATCTTAGTCCTGCACCAGATGATGTTGCTTTGCTCAAGGAAGACTGAAGTAGCAATAATTAAAACAAGTATGTCATTAATTTGCTTCTATTCTTTGTGTAACTTATAGCAGTTTTACCATTATACTATATTTGAAGTAGAGTGACAAATTCAGACACATGCTTTGCTAGTGAGTCCTCTTCCATTTTCGAGCTGCGATCTGTTTGTTTCTATGGACTTTATGCAATTGGTCTCAGTTAATGCTCAATAGAATATAAATTTCTTTTCTGTGCTGATGAAGCGATGAAAACCAAAACAATACTGATTTGCCTCTACTAGTTTGGTCCTTTATGGCAGCTGATTTATTTAAATGGAAGTCGGTCCTAATTTACTTGTAGTGGAGATCTGTTACTTTGATGTAGAGCCATGTATGGTGTGCATGGAGGAAGCCTTCAATATTGCATTCCAGGGAACGATGGAATGCATCAGGAAAACCTTCATGGTGGCAATGGGTGTTGTTAGCCCGTTGCAAATGAGCAACGGGGCTTCGTTTGGTTGCTTGCGACGGTATTGTCTGCACCGAAGAGGGAACACTACCACGCACACCTTATTTGATTGCACGCTATGGTAACTTCTAAAGTGGTGAGGTTACCTAGCAATGCAGACTAAATAAGAACATATTCAG
Organism: Lolium rigidum; assembly: GCF_022539505.1. Classification (NCBI taxonomy): domain Eukaryota; kingdom Viridiplantae; phylum Streptophyta; class Magnoliopsida; order Poales; family Poaceae; genus Lolium; species Lolium rigidum. The sequence goes on along the minus strand of NC_061512.1, from coordinate 8,617,232 downwards.
CAATATTCATAAGGTGTTGATAATACGTAACATTGATTTACCCTACCAGGTGATGCATCACGAGGTCATCACACGAGGGGTTAGTGTATATATCACCTCGAATAAGTTCATCATTACGGACCGGGATCAGGTTCAATCAAGTCCTACCTAATGAAGGGATTTTAGACCACCTCCCAAAATATACACGGTCTCTTCATCAGATCGTGACCACGGTGGACAACATGATGAAAAACAAAGTAGCAACGCTAAGCGTAGCCAGGTCCGAAACCACGTCATCATCTCCCATGCCTGTATTTAGCACACTTAACTTTGTTGTCAACAATGAAGTTGAGTGCTTTGACAAGCAAGTGTGACTTCCTTGGTAACAAATCTAGGTGTGAAGATTGTCTTCATCTAAATGTAGCTATCTGAGTGTAGCTGATGATAATTGTCACTGCATATCAACATGGATGAAAGAACAACATGGAAGCATGACGAAGCTTTATTACCTTCATGTGGTCAGGTTGTTCTCATCTTCAAGCACAAAGAAAGTGTCGTATTTGCTCCATTTGAGTTGTCCTTCACTTTTCAGCATGTTAATGAGGCTCCACCTATTCCTCCACTTCCTGATGTGGTTTTAGATATGAGAGTGCTCACAGCGATGCCAGTGAAATCAAAAACGTCATTGGCTACCTTCTTTATCTGTGAATATTTGACGCCTTGGTTGAAGGAGACACCGCTTTTCACAAGCTCAACCAAACGATTGAGGAAGAACTCGGACATATTAGGTTTCCAAACAATTGTAGGTTTGTGTGCATACAATGATTCATCATGCACATAAAGGGCGGTCTCAGTTGACGACATGACAATGTTTTTTTAGTGAGGGAGCTGACAGATTGGGGGAGCTAACGGGTATGATCTCCTATGGTACATTTTGAAGAACATTGCTAATCATTCAACGACAAAACTGAACCACCACAACCATACAGATCGAAGCTAGAACAAGCAAAGAACATAGGCTTTATACTGTTAGAGGGGCAACACGTAGCATAGTGGTAGGGGAAGAAGGAGACCCCCGCACAGAGGAGGCAGACAACACAATCATCCCTGTGGATGACATGTATCAGAGGAGAACCAGCATCGCGGTGCTCGACGGAGATCCTGGAAGGGCCACCGTCTTAGAAGGGATCACCTACAGTCGAAGCTATCGTAACTTTCCTATGTACGAGCAAGTTCGGGCTGACCTAGAGGTAGGTTTTGAGATACTTACTAGATGAATCGGTGCGAAGGAAGAAGCTGACTCGCCGTTTCTAGTCGCCGCCGCCAACCTCGCGGACTTTGTTGTGACGAAGAGATGGTCATGTCGCTAGATCTTAAATGTTTGATGAGCTCAATGGGGGATTTCGGTTTCGCGGCAAGTCGGCGGCCCCTAAATACAGTGACAGTGCAATCTCTTCTCGGTGGCTCTGCAGAACGCCGCAGTCTTGGTTTTGGCCGAGACGGGGGTGGCTCGCTGAAAACAGCCGATTCAACCGTTCCGCCCAAGCTGGCTCGGAGTTGCTTTAAGAACCATGCATACCACAATGTGAAGATCTTCCAGGCAACCAAACAACCTTTTTTTTTCTCAACAGATACGAGTCAACTAACATACGACCTTCCAAACGCGGTCCAGATACTACCAGGCAATGATGGAATGCATGGAGAAAACCTTCAAATACCATGCAGTGCGTGCTGGCGAAATGTATCCACCAATTGATCCAGACCTGTTTTGTTTTGTTCTATTTTCACTGTTCGTGAGCAGACAGAAACTGAGAATTAAGCTCCATGGCACTCTGGTTCAGGCAAAAATACTGACAAATATATTGATCGGTTTAAAGGAATTTAATAAGAAATTATATGACGCTGAGAACGACGAAGAGGATAGTGATGTCTGCGGAGGATACTCATGGTGTGGTGGTGGGGCCGATACGTCAAACACAGAAATTAGATTCGCCAATCGAAAGTATTATATCCGGTTGAACTCAATGGGGTTCGATTTAGCGGCGAGTTGGGGGCCCCTAAATACAGTGGCAAAATTTCGCAGGGTGACCGAAATAGTTTAGCCATTTTTCTATCGTGCCGACCGAGCTTGCGTAATCTCTTCTCGGTGGCTCTGCGAGAACGCATCATTCCCACTTATGCCAAAATGAGGGTGGTTCGCTGAAAACACGATTCAGCCGTTCCGCCAAGGTCTGGCCCGAATATGTTTTAAGAAACATGCGGAACATGATGACAAAGCCTTCGAGGGCAATTAAACGATCTATCTTTTTCTCCTGGGATACGAGTTAACTAACATATGCTCTTTAAGGAAATACGAGTTAACTAACATGCTCCCTACGAAACGCGATCGATGGAATACATGAAGAAAACCTTCAAATATCGCGCAGTGTGTACTAGTGAATTATATCCAGCAATTGATCTAGACCTATTTTGTTTTGTTCTATTTCCAGTGTTCGTGAGCAGACAGAAACTGGGAATTAAGCTCCATTGTACTCTGGTTCAGGCAAAAAAGTCTGAGAATTATATTGATCGATTTAAAGAATTCAATAAGAAATTATATGACGCTGAGAACGACGTAGAGGATAGTGATGTCTGTGGAGGATACTCGTGGTGTGTTGGTGGGGTCGATAGGTCATACACAGAAAATCAGATTCGCTGGCACTAAGATTAGCCACAATGAAAAGTAGTATTATGCATATGGTACTAGTGTATGGAACTATTTTCACAATACATAGAATGCAGTAGTATTATATATTAATTATATTTAGTGATTTGTGAAATCTCAATACAAAAGTGTATACAAGATTTATTTGATATTAAATTTTCCAGTTTTATGTGTTATGATACGGTATCTACCTATGATACCGCTATCTATTTTATCATTACACATTATATTTTTGCATGCAAGTAATGCATGATACTAGTAGATATCATACATTTACTGTGGGTAGTCTAAAAGCGATAGTTAGCCGCCTAGATTTGGCAAGATTAGATATCATACATTTATTTTGGGTAGTCTAAAGCGATAGTTAGCAGCCTAGATTTGGCAAGATGTGGCTGTGCATGTGTTAGATAATTATATAATTAGGGGATCCTTAAAATATATTTTTGCCCCACTTCATAAATAAAGCAACGAGACCATACAAAAGTTCGCAAATATGGTGGGGCAACAACCCAACATGCCCGACAAGAAAAGTAAGATACAACTCTCTGGGGAATGAGAATGCAATCATCAGCATGATGCATCGTAAAAAAAAGGCTGCGACCAAAGAGCCCTCTGAAGTTGTCCCACCACGCTTCCTGCACCCCGGATCCTCGTGTACCAAGACAACACCTCCAAGGGATGCGACGTCGAGAGGACACTACTGTCCAGACCAACAAGCTGATCCTAGGGTTTCCATGGTACTCCAAGCAGGGACGGAGCTAGCAGGGGGCTAGCTAGGGCCATCCCCACCTATGCTGGATTCTTTTGTGAAAGATCTCCTATATTGTATGCAGATTGGTCCCAAAAATTGATAGAAACTAGCTATATGCCCCCCTCCAACAAAGCCAATGTTTAGTTTCCCCCTCCAAGGTATTTCTAGCTCTATCCCTGACGCTAAGGAACCCGTGGAGTGTGGGAACTATGGACGCCTTCCAAGGCGAAATGGCGACACCCACATGCGCCACTACCTCGGTGTCGGACAAGCCAGCAAGGATTTCTCTCGTTTCCCAAGACCACACCCCCAAAGGATCAGTTTCCCAATAGCCTGGTGAGGATGCACACACACATGGGGTTGAGCGGGCGTAGCATCTGCAGGGCGATAGAGTAAACTGACACCAATGCGGCCCATAGGGCTCGGTCCCTGATGTAGTGTAGTGATCAGGAACTTAAGCTCATAGAAACAGAATGTTACAGAGAAGGTAAGGCACTACCAGTTACTTCGCCTTGTGCTACAGAGTTCAAAGAGCCGGACGTAGGTAGCTCTATAAATACATCACCAGCGTAAGTTCTTTCTCTCAGGTTCTGAAGCTAGTTTCAAGAAGATCAAAGTGCATCTATCAGATTTTGGTTTTTGGTGTTGCCGAACTTTGACAAGACTTTCGAACTTGAATGTGATGCAAGTGGAGTTGGCATTGGTGCTGTCCTATCTCAGGAGCCAAGATCACATAAAGCATGGAAACTTTTAGATCCTATCAAGCATGGAATACATAAACTGCCTGGGTCATCTAACTTGGGAGGTAGCTTATTTTGAATGACTGCCTTTATTAGCGTTTCAGACATCTCCATTCCTTTATTTATGGAAACGAGCTCATTATCGTCGTATATTTTGCAAGTGAGTTGGAACTCTAACCAATCCTCAATCTTGGCGAATGCTTCTTCGTAAGCAGTGATGCGCGAGACGGGTCCCTGATGTAGTGTAGTGTAATGCATTTGGGAAACCCCAAGAGGAACGTATAATGAGCGCAGCAGAAATTTTTTCCTTAGAAAGAAACCAAGGTTTAATCGACCAGTAGGAGAAAGAAATCACTTCTGAAAGTTGTTGCTGGCTAACTTTGGCAGGGCGCACTACGGTGTTAACAACAACGTGGAACCTGCACACAACACAACCAAACTACTTTGCCCCAACTTACAGTGAGGTTGTTAATCTCACTAGTTTTGCTAAAAACAAAGGATTAGACGTATAGTATGGAAAGAGATGTTTGTTTGCAGTAAAATAAAGAGAATAGTGCTTGCAGTAAGGAAACAGAACATGTGTTTACAGTAGATATTTTATCAGCGTGAAAGAAAGGACCGAGGTCCACAGTTCACTAGAGGTGTCTCTCCATAAAGATAAATAATATACTGGGTAAACAAATTACAGCTGACCAATTGATAGAATAAAGACCATACATGACAAGATGATTACTATGAGATTCATTTGAACATTACAACAAGATTCATAGATTGTAATCCAACTGCATCCATGACTAATAATCCACCCTCAGGATATCATCCGAACAACTTTGGGTATTAAGTTGCAAGCAACAAATTATTGCATTAAGTAAAGTGTGTAAATTAAAGAATAGAATTATCCTTGGATAAAGTATTGGGTTTTTCTCCCTAGTAGCAACAACACATCTACAACCTTAGGAGTTATTGTCACTCTCCCAGATCACTAGAGGCATGAACACACTATCGAGCATAAATACTCCCTCTTGGAGTCACAAGCACATACTTGGTCAGAGCATCTACTAGCAACGGAGAGCATGCAAGATCACAAATAACATATAAAATAGATTGTAATCAATCTCAATCATAGTACTCAATATTCATCGGATCCTAGCAAACACAACATGTAGCATTACATAAAGATCATCTTGATCATGATAGGCAGCTCACAAGATCTAAACATGAAGCATAAAGAGGAGAAGACAACCATCTAGCTACTGCTATAGACCTGTAGTCCAAAGATGAACTACTCACGCATTACTTCGGAGGCAGACATAGTGATGAAGAGGCCTCCGGTGATGATCTCCCTCTCCGGAAGGGTGCCAGGAAGAGCTTCAGAATCCTCCCAAACTAGGATCGACGATGGCGGCGGCTACGGAACTTATCGTGGATGGAGGCTCGGGTATCTGGGATTTTTCTGAGGATGTCAATTTATAGTCGAAAGGGCGAGGTCAGTGGACGCCCGGGGGCCCAAATCATGCCTAGGCGCAGCCAAGGGTGGGCCCGTGCCTAGGGGTGGTGTGGCCCGTGCCTAGTCATCCTTTGAACTTTGAAGGTGCATGTCACCTCAAAAATTATTCTGCGAAATGCCATGAAGAGTAAACAAAACATATAGCAATTGGTGTAAAACAAGCACGAAACATCAAAAATTATAGATACATTCCAACGTATCAACATCCCCAAGCTTAACTCCTGCTCGTCCTCGAGTAGGTAAGTGATAACAAAAATAACTTTTGAGGTGACATGCAGCCAACACAATCTTAATCAAGTAATTGTAAAAGAGTTGTAAGCTGAGATCAAAGTACTCTAAACATAGGTATGATAGATAATAATTCTAACAATAGAACTTAGCAACTATGTTACAACATAAAAAGTAACTCAAACAAAAGATCATAAATAATAGTGCACCGAAAGCAACTATTTGTTTTTTGAACATAGAGAAAACATAGTAAATTGGTATTCAGCTTGTCCTTCATGGAATAGCAAAACATAAATGCATAGGACACATTTAAAGTTCAAAAGGGTTATTAGATATAAATAATTTGAGAACAAGCAATAACATAATTATGAATCAATCAATAAGTCTTGGGACTATGCATATTATACTGAGAATAACAACCATGATCTCTTAATTGGTGCATAAAGTTAGAAGATGAAGACTCAACATAGAAGTAAAAGAATGGCCCTTCGCAGAGGGAACTAGAGATTACACATGTGCTAGAGCATTTTATTTTGAATAAAACAGAGGTGTTGAAAATGTATTTTGAGAGGTATGTAAGTCTATGTCAACGAATGGTATCAAATTTTTTATCATCCTTTCAACGATTAAACCTTGATTAAACTGTTGTTAGTATTGATGATGCTACTTCTCACCTTAATAATTTTGTTGAACTTTGAGAACAAAATTATTAAGATAAGAAGCAGCATCATCAGTACTAACAATAGTTTAATCAAGGTTTAATCGTTGAAAGGATGATAAATCATTTGATACCATTCGTTGATATAGACATACAAACCTCTCAAAATACATTTTCAATACCTCTGTTTATTCAAATAAAAAGCTCTAGCACATGAGTAATCCCTACTTCCCTCTGTGAAGGGCCTTTTTTTACTTTTATGTTGAGTCTTCATCTTCTAACTTTATGCACCAATTAGGAGAACATAGTTGTCATTTTGAGTATAATGTGCATAGTCCCAAGACTTATTTATTGATTCATAATTATGTTATTACTTGCTCTCAAATTACTTGTATCTAGTCACCCTTTGAACTTTAAAGGTGTCCTGACATTTATGTTTTGCTATTCCATGAATGACAATCTGAATACCACTTTACTATGTTTTCTCTATGCTAAAAAACAAGGGATTTCTAGTTTCGTGCCCCTGGTTCGTTAGTTGTACTCAGTTTTCCCCAGTCCCTTAGTTTTTCCTCAGTTTTCCCCTCCTCTAGTTTGAAACACGCACAAGTGCTGGAACGGCCGGTAGCCGTCGGGTCGGAGGCCTTGACCGTTAGTCCGACCGGGTGGGGCCGCACAGGGGCAGCTCCTCCCGACCGTCTCGTGCCGACGGGTAGGGTCGGGAGACACGTCGGAGCAGCCATCCATCTATCGGCCGACGTGTGGGCCGT
>NC_061512.1:8590432-8609798 GCF_022539505.1 Lolium rigidum | reverse complement strand
GAGGAGGGGAAACTGAGGAAAAGTTAAGAGGCTGGGGAAAACTGAGTACAACTAACGAACCAGGGGCACGAAACTAGAAATCCCAAAAAACAAACAGTTGCTTTCAGTACACTATTATTCATGATATTTTGTTTGAGTTACTTTTCATGTTGTAACACAGTTGCCAAGTTCTGTTGTTAGAATTATATCTATTATGCTTATGTTTAGAGTACTTTGATCCCAACTTACAATGGTTTACAATAGTTTGATCAAGATTGTGTTGGCTGCATGTCACCTCAAAAATTATTTTTGTTATAACTTACCTACTCGGGGACGAGTAGGAGTTAAGCTTGGGGATGCTTGATATGTCGCGAACGTATCAATAATTTTTGATGCTCCATGCTTGTTTTACACCAATTGCTATATGTTTTGTCTACACTTCGTGGCATTTTTATGCATTTTCGGGAACCAACCTATTAACAAGATGCCATAGTATCAGTTCCTATTTTCTGCGGTTTTGTATTTTAGAAAAGTTGTACAGGAAATATTCTCGGAATTGGACGAAACAAAATCCAAACCTCCTATCTTTCTCGACACGAAGACGTAGCCCAGAGCAGAGACGGAGAAGCGCCAGGAGGTGGCCACACCACCCCTAGGCGTGGCCCACCCCTGACCACGTCTAGGTATGGTGTGGGCCCCTCGAGCGTCCATCGACCTCGCCCCTTCGCCTATATATTGACATCCTCGGGAAAACCCCAGATACCCGAACCTCCATCCATGAAAAGTTCCGTCGCCGCCGCCATCGTCAACCCTAGTTCGGGAGGGTTCTGAAGCTCTTCCCGACACCCTGCCGGAGAAGGAGATCATCACCAAAGGCCTCTTCATCACCATGCCCACCTCCGAAGTGATGCGTGAGTAGTTCATCCCTGGACTACGGGTCCATAGCAGTAGCTAGATGGTTGTCTTCTCCTCTTTATCCCTCATGTTTAGATCTTGTGAGCTGCCTATCATGATCGAGATCATCCTTATGTAATGTTGATACGTCTCAAACGTATCTATAATTTTTGATGCTCCATGCTTGTTTTACACCAATTTCTATATGTTTTGTCTACACTTCGTCGCACTTTTATGTATTTTCCGGAACTAACCTATTTACAAGATGCCATAGTGTCAGTTCCTATTTTTTGTTGTTTTTGTATTTCAGAAAAGTTGTATAGGAAATATTCTCGAAATTTGACGAAACAAAAGCCAAACCTCCTATTTTTCCCGATACAAAGACAGAGTCCAGAGCAGAGACGGAGGAGGGCTAAAGAGGGGCCACACCATGCCTGGGCGCCCCTGCCGTGCTTAGGGGTAGTGTGGGGCCCTCGGGCGCCCACTGATATTATTATCGATTGAATCATGAATGTGTTATTAATTGTTCTTAAATTATTTGTATCTAGTCATCCTTTGAACTTTGAAGGTGCATGTCACCTCAAAAATCATGGAGGGATTGGGGGAGAGGAGGAGCTCTCAAGATGCAACAATGGTGGAGAGCCAAAGGTTGAAGAAGAAGTGCCAAGAGAGAGAGAGGAAAGAAGGCTTAAATAAGGGGCACATTTTCTACCCGTTGGGTGCCTCGACTTGGGGACGGTAGTACCGGCCAGCTAGGGGCGGTACTACCGCCCGTGTATGCTGCGCGCGTGAGGGAGAGCGAGGCGAAGGAGCTGCGGGCCGGGAGGGGGAGGCCGGAGCCTCCGGCCGAGGTACCGGCCGGGGTTCCAACTCCCCTGGCACCTATACTGAGGCGCGGGGCGCCCAACCGGTACCTTGGGCGGTACCTCGGGCGGTACTACCAGCCGTGCACGGGCGGTACTACCGGCCGTGCTCGGGCGGTACTACCGGCCAGCCCAAACTTCTCTCTATGGGCAAACTTAGAAAAGGCATAACTTGAGTATCCGGACTCCGATTTTGATGATCTTGGACTCGTTTCGAAGCTAGTAACAAGCTCTACAAGATCATGCAGGGAACCATCATAGTCCAGCAAAGGAGTATAAAAACAAATGATGAAAGGTTTGACCTATCTAAGAAAGACATACCGGTAAAACCTCCAACCTCGAAAATGCAACAAGTTGCCCAAACAAAAACCATTCTTGATGAACTAGAGCTTGTTATGAGAATAAGCACAAGCTCTAAAACATCACATGGATAAGATCCAAATAACAACCAAGAAAGATGATGCAAGGATGCAAAGGTTTGAGCTCTCCGAAGGATACGATCGAGTTACTCACTCGAGAGCCCCCTTGATAGAACGGCAAATAAACTATAAACCGGTCTCCAACTACACCATGAGACCGGTGAGAAAGAAACCCTATCAAGAGCAAACCTTAACCTTGCACATTCCACTTGAGCTTGATGATGACGGTCTTGACCGCAACAAGATGGAACACCTTTCTTGATTGTGCTTGCTTGATGAAGTCATGCGAAATGCTCCCCCATACTCCACTATGGGAGAGCTACTTCTTCGGCGCATCTTCACATATCCATGAGCACCATATGGATGGCAAGCTACAAGCATATGATCTCTTCGAGTTGGCTCATCTTGAACTTGCACTCCATTTCTTCATTCTTCATCATGTTGATGTCTTGAGATAACTTGAGGGCTCACTTCATCTTCATCTTCAAGACATACTTGACACTTGATATCCTTCATCAATTTCTTCTTATTGCAACCTTGAAGCCAACATATGGTTCAAGCATTGCCTATGGACAACACCTACAAATATAACTTAATGCAAACATTAGTCCATAGGGATTGTCATTAATTACCAGAACCACACATGGGGGGTCCATGCACTTTCAATCTCCCCCATTTTGGTAATTGATGACAATCTCTTTGAGAGGGTTTATATAAGGAATTTAAGTAACAAATAAGTTGAATATATAGAGCAAACGCCCCCATAATATATGCATGTGTGAATGATCTTGACTTTCATTGCATATATTGGCATTCAAAGCCTAGTGGAGTTTCCTCTAAATATTCAACTATGCAAAGCAACAAGATGCAATGCAATAAAGGCACATGCTTAAGCACAAAGCAAAGACATAACCAAATTCCCTTAAACCCTCCAAACTTCTCCCCCATTGGCACCAGTTGCTCTTGGGTTCTTGGAACCCTAGACGGATTCTAGGCCTTTGTGGCGATTTGTTGGGAGCCTCCAATTAAGTTGTGGATGTGTGCCCCAACCTTTGTGTAAGGCCCGGTTTCCGCCTCGAAGGAAATCCCTTAGTGGAATCGTGACCTAGGCCTTTGTGGCGAGGGTCACCGGAGATTTAGGTGAGGCGCCTTCGTGGCGTTCGGTGTGTGGTGTGAGTACCGCATCTTGGGGTGAGGCCTTTGTGGCGTTGGTGTGCATCGAGCAACCACACCTCAAGGTGAGCCTCTTGTGGCGTTCGGGAGCACTAAGCAACCGCACTCTCTCCACCGGAGATTAGCACTCGCAAGAGTGTGAACTCCGGGATAAATCATCGTCTCCCACGTGCCTCGGTTATCTCTATACCCGAGCTCTTTACTTATGCACTTTACCTTGTGATAGCCATCGTGCTTGAAGTTATATATATCTTGCTATCACATACTTGCTTGTAATGCTTAGCATAAGTTGTTGGTACACATAGGTGAACTCTTGCTTAGAATAAGTTGTTGGTGCACATAAGTGAACCATAGTATATAGGCTTTGGGCTTGACAAAGTAAACGCTAGTTTTATTCCGCATTTGTTAAGCCCATCTCGTAAAAGTTTTAAATCGCCTATTCACCCCCCCCTCTAGGCGACATCCGTGTCCTTTCACACCCACTGACCTCGCTCTTCCGCCTATAAATTTCCTTCGACGCAAAAATCGTAAATACCAGAGCCTCCGTCCACGAAAAGTTCCATCGCCGCCGCCATCATCGAGAAAAGTCTCGGGGGTCAGAAGTTCCTGTTCCGGCACCCTGTCGGGATGGGGATTAACCCCCGGAGCCATCTCCATCAACTCCACCGCCTCCACTTCGACTCCATGATGGTTCGTGAGTAGTTCCCCCTGGACTACAGGTTCTCGATGTAGCTAGTTGGTACTCTCTCTTCCATGTACTTCAATACAATGATCTCATGAGCTGCTTTACATGATTGAGATCCATATGATATAATCGGTGTTGTGTTTATTGGGATCTGATAAATTATGAAATTGTGATCAAATTGTTCATCATATTATCATACTATTTTTTATTTAAGATCTTGCATGCTCTCTGGTAATTGTAGTTACCTTAATCAAGTAGTTGCCTGTATATCGAAGAGGGAGTATTTATGCTCGATAGTGGGTTCATCCCTCTAGTAATCCGGAAGAGTGACAATAACTTCTAAGATTGTAGATGTGTTGTTGCTACTAGGGAGAAAACAATGATGTTTTTTAAGAATAATTCTATTCTTTACTTTACACACATTGCTTAATGTGATTATCTGTTGCTTGCAACTTAATACTGGAAGGGGTTCGGATGATAACCAGAAGGTGGATTATTAGTCATAGACGCAGTTGGATTACGGTCTATGTATTATGTTGTAATGCCCAATTAAATACTACAATAAACCTTATCTTATCATAGTATGCACTGTCATGCCCTCAATTATCAATTTCCCAACTGTAATTTGTTCACCCAACACATGTTATTTGGAGAGTTACCACTAGTGTAGATAGCTGGGAACTCCGGTCCTTCTGTCATCATCATTGCTCTACAGTCAACTCCGCACTGGAATATTTTCTGGTGTCATTGCCTCTGTGTTACTGCTACTGCTGCTGTGTTACTATTGCTTTCATATTACTGCTACTTTCACATCACCCTGATGTCTACGTTCCCCCTCCTTTCCTGTAGACAGTGTTGGGCCTCCAAGTGCAGAGGTTTGTAGAACAGCAGCAAGTTTCCCTTAAGTGGATACCCAAGGTTTATCGAACTCAGGGAGGAAGAGGTCAAAGATATCCCTCTCATGCAACCCCGCAACCACAAAGCAAGAAGTCTCTTGTGTCCCCAACACACCAAATAGGTGCACTAGTTCGGCGAAGAGATAGTGAAATACAGGTGGTATAAATAAGTATGAGCAGTAGCAACGGTGCCGAGAAAAGTGCTTGGCGTGTAGTTGATGGTGGTGGTATTGCAGCAGTAGTAACGCAGTAAAACGAGTAAACAAGCAGTAGTAACTCAGCGAGTAGTAACGCAAGTAGTAGTAAACAAGCAGTAGTAACTCAGCAGTATTTAGGAACAAGGCCTAGGGATTACACTTTCACTAGTGGACACTCTCAACATTGATCACATAACGGAATAGATAAATGCATACTCTACACTTTTGTTGGATGATGAACACATTGCGTAGGATTACACGAACCCTCAATGCCGGAGTTAACAAGCTCCACAATAATGCTCATGTTTAAGTAACCTTTAGTGTAAGATAGATCAACGCTACTAAACCAAGTACTAGCATAGCATGCACACCGTCACCTTCATGCATATGTAGGAGGAATAGATCACATCAATATTATCATAGCAATAGTTAACTCCATAATCTACAAGAGATCATGATCATAGCATAAACCAAGTACTAACACGGTGCACGCACTGTCACCTTTGCACACATGCAGGAGGAATAAAACTACTTTAATAACACATTGCTAGAGTAGCACATAGATAGTAGTGATACAAAACTCGGATGAATCTCAATCATGTAAAGCAGCTCATGAGATCATTGTATTGAAGTACATGGAGAGAGATTAACCACATAGCTACCGGTACAGCCCCGAGCCTCGATGGAGAACTACTCCCTCCTCATGGGAGCAAGCAGCGGTGATGAAGATGGCGGTGGAGATGGCAGCGGTGTCGATGGAGAAGCCTTCCGGGGGCACTTCCCCGCTCCGGCAGCGTGCCGGAACAGAGATCCTGTCCCCCGGATCTTGGCTTCGCGATGGCGGCGGCTCCGGCAGGTTTACGTGGGTTTCGTCAATTGGTACTGCGTTTTTAGGTCGAAAGGGGTTATATAGGCGAAGAGGCGGCGCGAGAGGGCTGACAGGGCGGCCTCACCCTAGGCCGGCGCGGCCGGACCCCGGCCCGCGCGGCCCTATGGTGTGGGGCCCCCCGGCTCCTCTCCGACTCTTCTTCGGTGTTCGGAGCCTTCCGGGGAAAATAGGAGGTTTGGCGTTGATTTCGTCCAATTCCGAGAATATTGCCCGAACAGACCTTTCGGAACCAAAAACAGCAGAAAACGAGAACTGGCACTTCGGCATCTTGTTAATAGGTTAGTTCCGGAAAATGCACGAATATGACATAAAGTGTGCATAAAACATGTAGATAACATCAATAATGTGGCATGGAACACAAGAAATTATCGATACGTTGGAGACGTATCGGCATCCCCAAGCTTAGTTCCGCTCGTCCCGAGCAGGTAAAACGATAACAAGGATAATTTCGGAGTGACATGCCATCATAAACTTGATCATACTATTTGTAAAGCATATGTAGAGAATGCAGCGATCAAAACAATGGTGATGACATGAGTAAACAACTCGAATCATATAGCAAAGACTTTTCATGAATAGCACTTCAAGACAAGCATCAATAAGTCTTGCATAAGAGTTAACTCATAAAGCAATAATTCAAAGTAAAGGTATTGAAGCAACACAATGGAAGATGAAGTTTCAGCGGTTGCTTTCAACTTATAACATGTATATCTCATGGATAATTGTCAATGCAAAGCAATATAACAAGTGCAATATGCAAATATGTAAGAATCAATGCACAGTTCACACAAGTGTTTGCTTCTTGAGGTGGAGAGAAATAGGTGAACCGACTCAACAATAAAAGTAAAAGAATGGTCCTCCATAGAGGAAAAGCATCGATTGCTATATTTGTGCTAGAGCTTTGATTTTGAAAACATGAAGTAAGCATAAAAATAAAGTTTTGAGAGGTGTATGTTGTTGTCAACGAATGGTAGCGGGTACTCTAACCCCCTTGCCAGACAAACCTTCAAAGAGCGGCTCCCATTTTATTTTATTTTTGGATGGCACTCCTTCCAACCTTTCTTTCACAAACCATGGCTAACCGAATCCTCGGGTGCCCGCCAACAATCTCATACCATGAAGGAGTGCCTTTTTATTTTAGTTTTATTATGATGACACTCCTCCCAACCTTTGCTTACACAAGCTATGGCTAACCGAATCCTTCGGGTGCCGTCCAACAATCACATACCATGGAGGAGTGTCTATTTTTAGTTAATTAATTTGGGACTCGGGAATCCCATTGCCGGCTCTTTTTGCAAAATTATTGGATAAGCGGGTGAAGCCACTAGTCCATTGGTGAAAGTTGCCCAACAAGATTGAAAGATAAACACCACATACTTCCTCATGAGCTATAAAACATTGACACAAATAAGAGGTAATAAATTTTGAATTGTTTAAAGGTAGCACTCAAGCAATTTACTTTGGAATGGCGGGAAATACCATGTAGTAGGTAGGTATGGTGGACACAAATGGCATAGTGTTGGCTCAAGTATTTGGATGCATGAGAAGTATTCCCTCTCGATACAAGGTTTAGGCTAGCAAGGTTGTTTGAGGCAAACACAAGGATGAACTAGTACAGCAAAACTCACATAAAAGACATATTGTAAACATTATAAGACTCTACACCGTCTTCCTTGTTGTTCAAACTCAATACTAGAAATTATCTAGACTTTAGAGAGACCAATTATGCAAACCAAATTTTAGCATGCTCTATGTATTCTTCACTAATAGGTGCAAAGTATATGATGCAAGAGCTTAAACATGAGCACAACAATTGCCAAGTATCACATTACCCAAGACATTATAGCAATTACTACATGTATCATTTTCCAATTCCAACCATATAACAATTTAACGAAGAGGAAACTTCGCCATGAATATTATGAGCTAAGAACACATGTGTTCATTCGAACCAGCGGAGCGTGTCTCTCTCCCACACAAGCATGATGTAATCCAATTTATTCAAACACAAACAAAAACAAAAGCAAACAAACAGACGCTCCAAGAAAAAGCACATAAGATGTGATGGAATAAAAATATAGTTTCAAGAGAAGGAACCTGATAATTTGTCGATGAAGAAGGGGATGCCTTGGGCATCCCCAAGCTTAGACGCTTGAGTCTTCTTAATATATGCAGGGGTGAACCACCGGGTGCATCCCCAAGCTTAGAGCTTTCACTCTCCTTGATCATAGTATATCATCCTCCTCTCTTGACCCTTGAAAACTTCCTCCACACCAAACTCGAAACAACTCATTAGAGGGTTAGTGGACAATAAAAATTAACATGTTCAGAGGTGACACAATCATTCTTAACACTTCTGGACATTGCATAAAGCTACTGGACATTAATGGATCAAAGAAATTCATCCAACATAGCAAAAGAGGCAATGCGAAATAAAAGGCAGAATCTGTCAAAACAGAACAGTCCGTAAAGATGGATTTTATTAGACCACCAGACTTGCTCAAATGAAAATGCTCAAATTGAATGAAAGTTGCGTACATATCTGAGGATCATGCACGTAAATTGGCATAATTTTCTGAGCTTCCTGCAGGGCAGTGGGCTCAGATTCGTGACAGCAAAGAAATCTGGAACTGCGCAGTAATCCAAATCTAGTACTTACTTTTCTATCAAAGACTTTACTTGGCACAACAAAACTCAAAACTAAGATAAGGAGAGGTTGCTACAGTAGTAAACAACTTCCAAGACACAAATATAAAACAAAGTACTGTAGCAAAATAACACATGGGTTATCTCCCAAGAAGTTCTTTCTTTTTAGCCATTAAGATGGGCTCAGCAGTTTTAATGATGCACTCGCAAGAAATAGTATTTGAAGCAAAAGAGAGCATCAAGAGGCAAATTCAAAACACATTTAAGTCTAACATGCTTCCTATGCATAGGAATCTTGTAAATAAACAAGTTCATGAGGAGCAAAGTAACAAGCATAGGAAGATAAAACAAGTGTAGCATCAAAAATTTCAGCACATAGAGAGGCATTTTAGTAACATGAAAATTTCTACAACCATATTTTCCTCTCTCATAATAACTTTCAGTAGCAACATGAGCAAACTCAACAATATAACTATCACATAAAGCATTCTTATCATGAGTCTCATGCATAAAATTATTACTCTCCACATAGGCATAATCAATTTTATTAGTTGTAGTGGGAGCAAATTCAACAAAGTAGCTATCATTATTATTCTCATCATCAAATATAGGAGGCATATTGTAATCATAATCAAATTCACTCTCCATAGTAGGTGGCACCAAAAGACCACTATCATTATAATCATCATAAATAGGAGGCAAAGTATCATCAAAGAAAATTTTCTCCTCAATGCTTGGGGGACTAAAAATATCATGAGAACCAGCTTCCCCAAGCTTAGAACTCTCTATATTATTATCAACAATGGTGTTCAAAGCGTTCATACTAATATTACTACCAGCATGCAAAGAAGATTTCATAGGTTTTTTTAATTTTCGCATCAAACAATCCATGTTTTAAATCAGGAAATAGAATAAGAAGCTCACTCTTGTACATTATGCCAAACTAGTGTAAACAAGAAACAAAAAGATGCAATTGCAGGATTTAAAGGAAATAGCTTTGAGCACACACACGACGGCGCCAGAAAAATACTTTACCTGGGACCGTAGTATGAGAGCCTTTTACCTTTCCTCCCCGGCAACGGCGCCAGAAAAGTGCTTGATGTCTACGTTCCCCCTCCTTTCCCGTAGACGAGTGTTGGGCCTCCAAGTGCGGAGGTTTGTAGAACAGCGAGCAAGTTTCCCTTAAGTGGATACCCAAGGTTTATCGAACTCGGGGAGGAAGAGGTCAAAGATATCCCTCTCATGCAACCCTGCAACCACAAAGCAAGAAGTCTCTTGTGTCCCCAACACACCAAATAGGTGCACTAGTTCGGCGAAGAGATAGTGAAATACAGGTGGTATAAATAAGTATGAGCGATAGCAACGGTGCCGGAAAAGTGCTTGGCGTGTAGTTGATGGTGGTGGTATTGCAGCAGATAGTAACGCAAAGAAACAAGAAACAAGCAGTAGTAACTCAGCAGTAGTAACGCAGTAGTAGTAAACAAGCAGTAGTAACTCAGCAGTATTTAGGAACAAGGCCTAGGGATTACACTTTCACTAGTGGACACTCTCAACATTGATCACATAACGGAATAGATAAATGCATACTCTACACTTTTGTTGGATGATGAACACATTGCGTAGGATTACACGAACCCTCAATGCCGGAGTTAACAAGCTCCACAATAATGCTCATGTTTAAGTAACCTTTAGTGTAAGATAGATCAACGCTACTAAACCAAGTACTAGCATAGCATGCACACTCGTCACCTTCATGCATATGTAGGAGGAATAGATCACATCAATATTATCATAGCAATAGTTAACTCCATAATCTACAAGAGATCATGATCATAGCATAAACCAAGTACTAACACGGTGCACGCATCGTCACCTTTGCACACATGCAGGAGGAATAAAACTACTTTAATAACACATTGCTAGAGTAGCACATAGATAGTAGTGATACAAAACTCAGATGAATCTCAATCATGTAAAGCAGCTCATGAGATCATTGTATTGAAGTACATGGAGAGAGATTAACCACATAGCTACCGGTACAGCCCCGAGCCTCGATGGAGAACTACTCCCTCCTCATGGGAGCAGCAGCGGTGATGAAGATGGCGGTGGAGATGGCAGCGGTGTCGATGGAGAAGCCTTCCGGGGCACTTCCCCGCTCCGGCAGCGTGCCGGAACAGAGATCCTGTCCCCGGATCTTGGCTTCGCGATGGCGGCGGCTCTGGCAGGTTTCTGTGGGTTTCGTCAATTGGTACTGCGTTTTTAGGTCGAAAGGGGTTATATAGGCGAAGAGGCGGCGCAGGAGGGCCGACAGGGCGGCCTCACCCTAGGCCGGCGCGGCCGGACCCGGCCCGCGCGGCCCTATGGTGTGGGGCCCCCTGGCTCCTCTCCGACTCTTCTTCGGTGTTCGGAGCCTTCCGGGGAAAATAGGAGGTTTGGCGTTGATTTCGTCCAATTCCGAGAATATTGCCCGAACAGCCTTTCTGGAACCAAAAACAGCAGAAAACAGAACCGGCACTTCGGCATCTTGTTAATAGGTTAGTTCCAGAAAATGCACGAATATGACATAAAGTGTGCATAAAACATGTAGATAACATCAATAATGTGGCATGGAACACAAGAAATTATCGATACGTTGGAGACGTATCACACCCCTGTTACTAGTGCTTTTCCAGGTGCAGCTGAATTGACAACTCCGCTGTTAAGGCTTATAAGTATTCTTTGTCTTCCCTTGTGTAGAATCAATAAATTAGGGTTTTAGTTCCCTCGAAGACTGTTGCGATCCCCTATACTTGTGGGTCATCAAGACTTTTCTGGCGCCGTTGCCGGGGAGGCATAGCTCTACTCATAAGTTCACCTGGGGAGTACACTTTACCTATCTCTCTGTTTTTATTTTATTTTATTTTGTCTTGTCTAGTTTATTTTTGCTTAGTTTATTTATGTTTAGTTGTGTTTTGTTTAGTCTACTTTAGTCTAGTTTATTTTTGTCTTGTTATATTTTTCTTATATATAAAAAAATCCATATAAATTTGAAAAACCGAATATCTAAAAAATTGTTGTTATGAAAGAACATGCTGGAACCTCTATGGAACTATTTATAAAGTATAGAGAATCATATAAGGGTAAAGTCATGAGAGGCGTGTTACAAAAGTTGAATCAAATTGCTGAAATTTTTCTTAAACATCATGATATAAACTGTTTCTCTGAACATGATACTAAACATCTTAAATTCCAATGTGTCTTTGGTAAAGAAGTTTTAATCGTGAACTATCATTAGAATAACTATATTTATCTTGGATTTGAAGAAGTAGAACAATTTGTATTATTTATGGGAGTTTCTGAAATAGAATCCTTCATGTCTAAAAATTACGAAACATGTGTTACTTGCAATAAACTTAAAGATACGGCCTCTTTTATCCTTGATTATTGCATAGAAAATTTCAGCAATAATTTTTATATCATTGATTATAATGAGAGACTCAGTCATGCACAAGAATGTATCCACAATTTGCAGGAACCTATGGAAGAAAAAATTGTTGAACCTGAAAGCTCATTAGATGAAAAAGAGGAGGAGAGTGATGAACAAAAGGAGGAATAATGGCCTTCTAATGAGAGTAACTCTTTATCTCTTAGACTATTTGATTGTCCCCATGCTTACCAAAGGAAGATGAATGTTATGTTCCTGTAGATTCTCTTGCGATCCCCTATACTTGTGGGTAATCAAATGCTACAAGTTGTATTTGCTGGGATCCGATGAATATTGAATACTATAATTGAGATTGATTATGATATGGTGTATATGTTATTTTTCATCTTGCATGCTCTCTGTTGCTAGTAGATGATCTGGCCATGTATGTGTTTGTGACTCCAAGAGGGAGTATTTATGCTCGATAGTGGGTTCATACCTCTAGTGATTTGGGAGAGTGACAATAACTTCTAAGGTTGTAGATGTGTTGTTGCCACTAGGGAGAAAACAACAATGCTTTATCCAAGGATAATTCTATTGTTTACTTTACACACTTTACTTAATGCAATAATCTGTTGCTTGCAACTTAATACTGAAAGGGGTGCGGATGTTAACCTGAAGGTGGATTATTAGTCATAGATGTAGTTGGATTACGGTCTATGAATTATGTTGTAATACCCAAATGAATCTCATAGCAATCATCTTGTCATGTATGGTCTTTATTCTGTCAATTGCCCAGCTGTAATTTTTTTACCCAGCATGTTATCTAGCTTTATGGAGAGACACCTCTAGTGAACTGTGGACCCCGGTTCTTTCTTTTACACTGATAAAACATCTATTGCAAATACATGTTTTGTTTCTTTACTGAAAGTATTGTTCTCTTTATTACACTGGAAACAAACATATCTTTCCACATTATACATCTAATCCTTTGTAATTAGCAAAAACAGTGAGATTGACAACCTCACTGTAAGTTGGGGCAAAGTATTGTGGTTGTGTTGTGTGCAGGTTCCGCATTGTTGTTGACACTGGTACTGCGCCCCGCCAACGTCAGCTACCAACAACCTTCAGAAGTGGTTTGTTTCTCCTACTGGTCGATTAAACCTTGATTTCTTACTGAGTGAAAACTGCTGCTGTGCTCTTTATACCTTCCTCTTGGGGTTTCCCAACTATGTGCTTTGCGCAACATCATGAAGTCACAAGAACATACTTGGCCAGAGCATCTACTAGCAACGGAGAGCATGCAAGATCACAAATGACATATAAAACAGATCTATAATCAACTCAATCATAATACTCAATATTCATCGGATCCCAGCAAACACAACATGTAGCATTACATAAAGATGATCTTGATCATGTTACGCAACTCACAAGATCTAGACATGAAGCATAAGGAGGAGAAGACAACCATCTAGCTACTGCTATGGACCCGTAGTCCAAAGATGAACTACTCACGCATCACTTTTGAGGCAGGTATGGTGATGAAGAGGCCTCCGGTGATGATCTCCCTCGCCGGTAGGGTGCCGGGAAGAGCTTCAGAACCCTCCCGAACTGCTTCGCAAAAAAAACCCTCCCGAACTAGGGTCCACGATGGTGGCAGTTGCGGAACTTTCCATGGATGGAGGCTCGGGTATTTAGGGTTTTCCCCGAGGATGTCAATTTATAGGCGAAAGGGCAAGGTCGATGGGCGCCCGAGGGCCACACCATGCCTAGGCACGACGAGGGGTGGGCCCGCGCCTAGGGGCGGTGTGGCCACCCTTGTGCACCTCTTCATCTCTCCTTCAGACTCCGTCTTCGTGACAGAAAAATAGGAACTTCGGCTTTTGTTTCGTCCATTTCCGAGAATATTTCCAGAACAACTTTTATGAAATACAAAAACAACAGAAAATATGAACTCGCACTGTGGCATCTTGTTAATAGGTTAGTTCCAAAAAATGCATAAAAATGCCACGAAGTGTAAATAAAACATATAGCAAAAGCCGAAGTTCCTATTTTTTGATGCTCCATGCTCATTATCCCGCCCAGCCTTGTAGCATGGAGCATCAAAAAATTATAGATACGTTTGCAACGTATCATGGTGGTGTTGATGAACTATGGAAGTGGAACGGCGTCAGGGCTCCGCCCTGTGGAGATGTGAATGAATTGGTGATGGTTGCTAGGGTTTTCCCCTCTTATATAGGGTCCTGGAGGTCGGTTTTTCTTTTGGGATAACTCCCGCACCAGATATAGGGTCTTCACAATTGTTGTTCAGTTTAACGAAATGATTCCGGCGGAGGGTGGTGATATGTTGCAAATGTATCTATAATTTTTTATGCTCCATGCTTATTTTACACCAATTCTACTATGATTTACTTACACTTTGTGGCACTTTTATAAATTTTTCGGCACTAACCTATTAACAAGATGCCACAGTGACAGTTCCCTGTTTTCTGCTGTTTTGGTTTCAGAAAAGTTGTACAGGAAATATTCTCGGAATTTGACGAAACAAAAGCCGAAG
This sequence comes from Lolium rigidum, assembly GCF_022539505.1. Classification (NCBI taxonomy): domain Eukaryota; kingdom Viridiplantae; phylum Streptophyta; class Magnoliopsida; order Poales; family Poaceae; genus Lolium; species Lolium rigidum. The sequence goes on along the minus strand of NC_061512.1, from coordinate 8,595,194 downwards.
CCAATATTTTACCGTAACGAAGATGAAGTACGAAGGGGGGACGAAGATGTTGGAGATATGCCCAAGAGGCAATAATAAAATGGTTATTATAATATATCTTTGTGTTTATGATAATGTTTACATACCATGCTATAATTGTATTAACCGAAACATTGATACATGTGTGTTATGTGAACAACAAGGAGTCCCTAGTAAGCCTCTTTTATAACTAGCTTGTTGATTAATAGATGATCATGGTTTCGTGATCATGAACATTGGATGTTATTAATAACAAGGTTATGTCATTATATGAATGATGTAATGGACACACCCAATTAAGCGTAGCATAAGATCACGTCATTAAGTTATTTGCTATAAGCTTTCGATACATAGTTACCTAGTCCTTTCGACCATGAGATCATGTAAATCACTTATATCGGAAAGGTACTTTGATTACATCAAACGCCACTCGCGTAAATGGGTGGTTATAAAGGTGGGATTAAGTATCCGGAAAGTATGAGTTGAGGCATATGGATCAACAGTGGGATTTGTCCATCCCGATGACGGATAGATATACTCTGGGCCCTCTCGGTGGAATGTCGTCTAAAGAGCTTGCAAGCATATGAATGGTTCATAAGAGACCACATACCATGGTACGAGTAAAGAGTACTTGTCATGAGACGAGGTTGAACAAGGTATAGAGATACCGATGATCAAACCTCGGACAAGTAAAATATCGCGTGACAAAGGGAATCGGTATCGTATGTAAATGGTTCAGTCGATTACTAAAGTCATCGTTGAATATGTGGGAGCCATTATGGATCTCCAGATCCCGCTATTGGTTATTGGTCGGAGAAAGGTCTCAATCATGTCTACATAGTTCGTGAACCGTAGGGTGACACACTTAAGGTTTGATGTCGTTTAAGTAGATATGGAATACGGAATGGAGTTCGAAGTTTTGTTCGGAGTCTCGGATGGGATCCAGGACATCACGAGGAGTTCCGAAATGGTCCGGAGAATAAGATTCATATATAGGAAGTCATATTCCAAGTTTGGAAATGATCCGGTGCATTTATGGCAGGTTCTAGAAGGTTCTAGAAAAGTCCGGAAGAAAGGCACTACGGAAGGTGGAGTCCCGGAGGGACTCCACAAGCTTGGCCGGCCAAACCCTAAGGGAGGAGTCCTAGGTGGGCTCCACCTGAGGTGGCCGGCCACCCTCCCTCAAGGAAAGGTGGGAATCCCACCTAGAGTGGGACTCCCATCTTGAGTAGGTTTCCCACCAAAGGTAGGTTTTAGTGTTGGGGTCTTATTCGAAGACTTGGGATACAACTCTTGGGGCTTCCACCTATATAATGAGGGGCATAGGGGAGGGGCCGGCCACACCAAGCCGCTCTTGGCCGCAGCCCCCAAGTGGCCGGCGCCCAAGCGCCCTCTCCCCAAACCCTAGCTACCTCTCCCCCACATACAACTCCCGCATACGCTTAGGCGAAGCCCTGCCGGAGTTCTCCACCACCACCGCCACCACGCCGTCGTGCTGCCGGGATTCCGAGGAGGATCTACTACTTCCGCTGCCCGCTCGGAACGGGGAGAAGGACGTCGTCTTCATCAACACCGAACGTGTGACCGAGTACGGAGGTGCTGCCCGATTGTGGCACCGTCAAGATCTTCTACGCGCTTTTGAAAGCGGCAAGTGATCGTCTACCGCAGCAACGAGAGCCTCCTCTTGTAGGCTTTGGAAATCTTCAAGGGTTAGTCTCGTTCATCCCCTCGTTGCTCCCATCTTCTAGATTGCATCTTGGTTTGGATTGCGTTCTCTCGGTAGGAATTTTTTTGTTTTCTATGCTACGAATCCCATCAGTGGTATCAGAGCCGTGTCTATGCATAGATGGTTGCACGAGTAGAACACAATTGTTTTGTGGGCGTTGATGCTTATGTTGTCTTTAGTTTGAGTACTTTGCATCTTTGTGGCATAGTGGGATGAAGCGGCTCGGGCTAACTTTACATGACCGCGTTCATGAGATTTGCTCCACGCTCGACATGCAACTTGTATTGCATAAGTGGCTTTGCGGGTGTCTCGTCTCTCCTACTATAGTGAAGATTCAATTTACTCTTCTATTGACAACACTAGTATCACCGTTGTGGTTCTTGTTCGTAGGTAGATTAGATCTCACTCGAAAACCCTAAACCACGTAAAATATGCAAACCAAATTAGAGACGTCTAACTTGTTTTTGCAGGGTTTGGTGATGTGATATGGCCATAATGTGATGATGAATATGTATGAGATGATCATTATTGTATTGTGGCAACCGGAAGGAGCCTTATGGTTGTCTTTAAATTTCATGTTGAGTAGTATTTCAAAGTAGTTGTAATAGTTGCTACATGAGGTGAACAACCATGAAGACGGCGCCATGGACCTTGACGCTACGCCGGCGATGATGGAGATCATGCCCGTTGATGATGGAGATCATGTCCGTGCTTTGGAGATGTTAATCCTTTATGTTTAAAGGGCCATATCATATCACATATGAATTGCATGTGATGTTAATCCTTTATGCATCTTATTTTGCTTAGATCGCGACGGTAGCATTATAAGATGATCCCTCACATTAATATCAAGATAATAAAGTGTTCTCCCTCGTATGCACCGCTGCACAGCTCGTCGTTTCGAAGCATCTCGTGATGATCGGATGTGATAGACTCAACGTTCACATACAACGGGTGTAAGCCATGTTGCACACGCGGAATACTAGGGTTTGCTTGACGAGCCTAGCATGTACAGACATGGCCTCGGGACAACGGAAACCGAAAGGTTGAACACGAGTCATATGGATGATATGATCAACATGTTGATGTTCACCATTGAAGCTACATCATCTCACGTGATGATCGGTTTTTGTGTAGTGGATTTGGATCGTGTACCACTTAACAACTATGAGGGATGTTGTATTAAGTGGGAGTTCATTAGTAATTAGATTAAAACATGAACTAATTATCATGAACATAGTCTGAGTAGTATTTTGAATTAATTTTGTAGTATTGGCATCCGTTTTTCTACCATGCGCTAGTCTTGTTATTGAGATAGAAATACTGTTAAAATCCGACAAGTAACTTTACTGGATTGGTACCGTATTGTTAAAGAATCAAGAAATGATTAAGTCCTATTGAAAACTTTTAGTAAACCTCACATTGTTGATTCGAGAGCTATGGTTTCAATTAGTACCTAAAGTTATCTTGTCTCCGTGAAACTTGAAGTTCAAATCTGTTTGAAAAGTAAGGAGCTGAAAATTTAGTTTTCGTAAATAATCAAGGTATGAGATATATATGATATCTAAGACCTTATTGCAAGATGATAGAATATAATTTGGTGAGACTACATAAACTCATAAGTTTTATGGGAATGTACGAAGGTTGAAGACGCAAGTCGTCCCAATCCTCCAACTATTGGGGCACTAACAATATTCGCATATCCATGAAGTGATCGTCCTTAGTATGCACCATTGCTAAGACTCGTCGTTTCGAAGCATCACGTGATGATCGGGTGTTCTAGATTCTACGTGTGCATACAACGGGTGCAAGCCAGATTTGCACATGCGAATACTGAGGTTATACTTTACGAGCCTAGCATGTACGATACATGGTCTCGAAAAGTCTTCATGATATGATAATATTATGAGTGAAATTGTTCATCATATTAAAAGGTTACTAATAGTGAAATCCGAACACTTGTCATATGATGATCAACTTCAAAGTAAGAACCTCAAGGTTATTGGTATTTGACCAACAAACCTAGAAGTTATTGATGTTGAAGTGTTTTTCTCGAATAATGAGGAAAGCTAAAAGAGAAACTACAAAAAGATTATTGCGTAAAGAAAGAAAAGACTAGAAAGTCTAGCTCGGTGTATATAAATGATATACATGTTATGAATGTATTCCTTGTTTGGTCACACAATGAAATTCTTGGGTATTAGTACCATATTGGTTGGTATGAAGTGTCATACAAAACAACGCAATACAAGAATACAATGGCCTAAGTGATCGACAAGGAATATGATAGGAATGCACGTCTGGAACAAAAATAAAGTGTTATTATGTTCATCGTTGGCATTCTATCTAGCCCTTAGAATTTATAATAAAGAACTTAATAATTGTTATTTTGCTCTGGTCAAATAAAAACAATGAGTTGTTCAAATTATGACATTACTCCATGTACGATGGATAAGTTATTATAAATCTTAATGGTGAATCACACATACATAATTACTGACACTAAAATGTCATAAGGCAAATGATTAAGAATTCCACTTATTTGTGGAACCGCCATTTAGGTCATGTTAGAAAGGAACGCATGAAGGAACTCCATGCAAATGGATTTTTGGAGTCATTTGATTTTTTGAATCGTTTGACGCTTGCAAATCTTTTCTAAAGAGAATGACTAAAATACCGTTCATAGGCCAAGAGTTGAACGGGCAACTAACTTAGTGGAAAAATACATGATGATGTATGTGATTCATCGGGCATAGTTGTGTGCGGGAGATTCTTCTACTTCATGAAAACTTCCAACGATGAATTGAGTATATATGTGTGGATATATTCAATAAGGAAGAAGTTTGAAACATTTGAATAGATTCAAATAAATTTCAGCATGAAGTGGAAATCATCGTAATAGAAAAATCAAATATCTATGATTGGATCATGGTGGAAATATTTGAATTACGAGTTTTAGTGAACATCTAAGAGAGTTAAGCAATACGTAAATCTGAAATTCATATAATGACGAAAAAA
>NC_061512.1:8539391-8590332 GCF_022539505.1 Lolium rigidum | reverse complement strand
CGCACCTCTTTCTCTGCATACCGATACGTCTCCGACGTATCGATAATTTCTTATGTTCCATGCTACATTATTGATGATATCTACATGTTTTATACACATTATATGTCGTATTTATGCATTTTCCGGCACTAACCTATTAACGAGATGCCGAAGAGCCGGTTGTTGTTTTCTACTGTTTTTGGTTTCAGAAACCCTACAAAGGAAATATTCTCGGAATTGGACGAAATCAACGCCCAGGGTCCTATTTTTGCACGAAGCTTCCAGAAGACCGAGGGGGAAAGGAAGTGGGGCCACGAGGCGCCGACACTCTAGGGCGGCACGGCCTGGCCCCTGGCCGCGGCAGCCTGGTGTGTGGGGCCCTCGTGTGGCCCCCCGTGTTGCCCTTCCGCCTACTTAAAGCCTTCGTCGCGAAACCCCCAGTACCGAGAGCCACGATACGGAAAACCTTACTGAGACGCCGCCGCCGCCAATCCCATCTCGGGGGATTCCGGAGATCACCTCCGGCACCCTGCCGGAGAGGGGATTCATCTCCCGGAGGACTCTTCACCGCCATGGTCGCCTCCGGAGTGATGAGTAAGTAGTTCACCCCTGGACTATGGGTCCATAGCAGTAGCTAGATGGTTGTCTTCTCCTCATGTGCTTCATTGTCGGATCTTGTGAGCTGCCTAACATGATCAAGATCATCTATCTCGTAATTCTATATGTTGTGTTTGTCGGGATCCGATGGATAGAGAATACTATGTTATGTTAATTATCAAGTTATTACCTATGTGTTGTTTATGATCTTGCATGCCCTCCGTTATTAGTAGAGGCTTGGCCAAGTTTTTGCTCTTAACTCCAAGAGGGAGTATTTATGCTCGATAGTGGGTTCATGCCTCCATTAAATCTGGGACAGTGACAGAAAGTTCTAAGGTTGTGGATGTGCTGTTGCCACTAGGGATAAAACATTGATGCTATATCCGAGGATGTAGTTATTGATTACATTACGCACCATACTTAATGCAACTGTCTGTTGTTTTGCAACTTAATACTGGAAGGGGTTCGGATGATAACCTGAAGGTGGACTTTTTAGGCATAGATGCATGCTGGATAGCGGTCTATGTACTTTGTCGTAATGCCCAATTAAATCTCACAATACTCATCATGTCATGTATGTGCATTGTTATGCCCTCTCTATTTGTCAATTGCCCGATTGTAATTTGTTCACCCAACATGCTATCTTATGAGAGAGACACCTCTAGTGAACTGTGGACCCCGGTCCATTCTTTTATACTTGAAATATAAATCTGCTGCAATACTTGTTTTACTTGTTCTCTCGCAAACAATCATCATCCACACTATACATCTAATCCTTTGTTACAGCAAGCCGGTGAGATTGACAACCTCACTGTTTTGTTGGGGCAAAGTACTTTGGTTGTGTTGTGCAGAGTTCCACGTTGGCGCCGAAATCCTCGGTGTTGCGCTCGCATTACATTCCGCCACCATCAACCTTCAACGTGCTTCTTGGCTCCTCCTGGTTCGATAAACCTTGGTTTCTTTCTCGAGGGAAAACTTGCTGCTGTGCGCATCATACCTTCCTCTTGGGGTTCCCAACGAACGTGTGAGTTACACGCCATCAAGCTCTTTTCCGGCGCCGTTGCCGGGGAGATCAAGACACGCTGCAAGGGGAGTCTCCACTTCCCAATCTCTTTACTTTCTTTTTGTCTTGCTTTATTTTATTTACTACTTTGTTTGCTGCACTTATATCAAAACACAAAAAAATCAGTTGCTAGTTTTACTTTATTTACTGTCTTGCACTCTATATTAAAAACACAAAAAAATAGTTACTTGCATTTACTTTACTTGATTCATCATGTTTCCTTTTAATTTCACCACAAAAGACATACCGGTAGGACGTGAGTCTATAGTTGGGAGAAACAATATAGAAGAATTTTTCAATCATGTTAGTACCGTTGAAGATTTTGAAGATAGACACTTGGTAGAACTTGCTCCTACTTATGAAATTGCTGCTGCTGCTTTAGTTCGCATGTTGGAAACTAAATTTGTTAATCTCAATCCTATAATCCAACACATGTTTCTTACACTCGGTGATATGGAAGAAGGGGAAAAGAAAGATTTTGTTTTAGAAACCCTTCTTAGAGAATTTGGTGGTATAGCAAGAGAGGCTAGAAAGGTCTTTATTAAATATAAGATGCTTGGTTCTTATACCAATTTTGTTAGTATCCTTAAAAAGATGGACATGGAGAGAGTAAGGTACACTAATAATATTAATGATGGTGGGGAGATCAAAGCACCAATACCATGTAAGCTCCTAGCGATGAATGAAGCGCTAGAAAATAACTATGCTTGGCTTGTTCCTGAAAATTTGTTTGATGAGAGTAGCAAGCCCAAGACTAATGAAAAGGGAGCATCACCTCTGAAGATGCATTACCTCTTGATAATACTTGATACACACTTTCTGCGCCTAGCTGAAAGGCGTTAAAGAAAAGCGCTTATGGGAGACAACCCATGTTTTTACTACAGTACTTTGTTTTATATTTGAGTCTTGGAATTTGTTTACTACTGTAGCAACCTCTCCTTATCTTAGTTTTGTTTTTTGTTGTGCCAAGTAAAGTCTTTGATAGTAAGGTTCATACTAGATTTGGATTACTGCGCAGATACAGATTTCTTTGCTGTACCGAATCTGGGCCTAATTCTCTGTAGGTAACTCATAAAAATATGCAAATTTACGTGAGTGATCCTCAGATATGTATGCAACTTTCATTCAATTTGGGCATTTTCATTTGAGCAAGTCTGGTGCCTCAATAAAATCCATCTTTACGGACTGTTCTGTTTTGACAGATTCTGCCTTTTATTTCGCATTGCCTCTTTTGCTATGTTGGATGAATTTATTTGATCCATTAATGTCCAGTAGCTTTATGCAATGTCCAGAAGTGTTAAGAATGATTGTGTCACCTCTGAACATGTTAATTTTTATTGTACACTAACCCTCTAATGAGTTGTTTCGAGTTTGGTGTGGAGGAAGTTTTCAAGGATCAAGAGAGGAGAATGATGCAATATGATCAAGGAGAGTGAAAGCTCTAAGCTTGGGGATGCCCCGGTGGTTCACCCCTGCATATTCTAAGAAGACTCAAGCGTCTAAGCTTGGGGATGCCCAAGGCATCCCCTTCTTCATCGACAACATTATCAGGTTCCTCCCCTGAAACTATATTTTTATTCCATCACATCTTATGTACTTTGCTTGGAGCGTCGGTTTGTTTTTGTTTGAATAAAATGGATCCTAGCATTCACTGTGTGGGAGAGAGACACGCTCCGCTGTTGCATATGGACAAATATGTCCTTAGTCTTTACTCATAGTATTCATGGCGAAGGTTGAATCTTCTTCGTTAAATTGTTATATGGTTGGAATCGGGAAATGCTACATGTAGTAATTCTAAAATGTCTTGAATAATTTGATACTTGGCAATTGTTGTGCTCATGTTTAAGCTCTTGCATCATATACTTTGCACCCATTAATGAAGAAATACATAGAGCTTGCTAAATTTGGTTTGCTTATTTGGTCTCTCTAAGGTCTAGATAATTTCTAGTATTGAGTTTGAACAACAAGGAAGACGGTGTAGAGTCTTATAATGTTTACAATATGTCTTTTATGTGAGTTTTGCTGCACCGGTTCATCCTTGTGTTTGTTTCAAATAACCTTGCTAGCCTAAACCTTGTATCGAGAGGGAATACTTCTCATGCATCCAAAATCCTTGAGCCAACCACTATGCCATTTGTGTCCACCATACCTACCTACTACATGGTATTTCTCCGCCATTCCAAAGTAAATTGCTTGAGTGCTACCTTTAAATTTTCCATCATTCACCTTTACAATATATAGCTCATGGGACAAATAGCTTAAAAACTATTGTGGTATTGAATATGTACTTATGCACTTTATCTCTTATTAAGTTGCTTGTTGTGCGATAACCATGTTTCGGGGACGCCATCAACTATTCTTTGTTGAATATCATGTGAGTTGCTATGCATGTCCGTCTTGTCTCGAAGTAAGAGAGATCTACCACCTTAATGGTTGGAGCATGCATATTGTTAGAGAAGAACATTGGGTCGCTAACTAAAGCCATGAATCATGGTGGAAGTTTCAGTTTTGGACATATATCCTCAATCTCATATGAGAATACTAATTGTTGCCACATGCTTATGCATTAAAGAGGAGTCCATTATCTCGTTGTCCATGTTGTCCCGTATGGATGTCTAAGTTGAGAATAATCAAAAGCGAGAAATCCAAAATGCGAGCTTTCTCCTTAGACCTTTGTACAGGCGGCATGGAGGTACCCCATTGTGACACTTGGTTAAAACATGTGTATTGCGATGATCCGGTAGTCCAAGCTAATTAGGACAAGGTGCGGGCACTATTAGTATACTATGCATGAGGCTTGCAACTTGTAAGATATAATTTACATAACTCATATGCTTTATTACTACCGTTGACAAAATTGTTTCATGTTTTCAAAATAAAAGCTCTAGCACAAATATAGCAATCGATGCTTTCCTCTTTGAAGGATCATTCTTTTTACTTTTATGTTGAGTCAGTTCACCTATCTCTCTCCATCTCAAGAAGCAAACACTTGTGTGAACTGTGCATTGATTCCTACATATTTGCATATTGTACTTGTTATATTACTCTAGGTTGACAATTATCTATGAGATATACATGTTACAAGTTGAAAGCAACCGCTGAAACTTAATCTTCCTTTGTGTTGCTTCAATACCTTTACTTTGATTTATTGCTTTATGAGTTAACTCTTATGCAAGACTTATTGATGCTTGTCTTGAAGTACTATTCATGAAAAGTCTTTGCTTTATGATTCATTTGTTTACTCATGTCATTACCATTGTTTTGATCGCTGCATTCATTACATATGCTTACAATAGTATGATCAAGGTTATGATGGCATGTCACTCCGAAATTATCTTTGTTATCGTTTACCTGCTCGGGACGAGCAGAACTAAGCTTGGGGATGCTGATACGTCTCCGACGTATCGATAATTTCTTATGTTCCATGCTACATTATTGATGATATCTACATGTTTTATACACATTATATGTCGTATTTATGCATTTTCCGGCACTAACCTATTAACAAGATGCCGAAGAGCCGCTTGTTGTTTTCTCGCTGTTTTTGGTTTCAGAAATCCTAGTAAAGAAATATTCTCGGAATTGGACGAAATCAACGCCCAGGGTCCTATTTTCACACGAAGCTTCCAGAAGACCGAGGGGGAAAGGAAGTGGGGCCACGAGGCGCCGCCACAACAGGGCGGCGCGGCCCAGGTCTTGGCCGCGCGGCCCTGGCGTGTGGGGCCCTCGTGTGGCCCCCGCGTTGCCCTTCCGCCTACTTAAAGCCTTCGTCGCGAAACCCCCGCACCGAGAGCCACGATACGGAAAACCTTACTGAGACGCCGCCGCCGCCAATCCCATCTCGGGGGATTCTGGAGATCACCTCCGGCACCCTGCCGGAGAGGGGATTCATCTCCCGGAGGACTCTTCGTCGCCATGATCGCCTCCGGAGTGATGAGTGAGTAGTTCACCCCTAGACTATGGGTCCATAGCAGTAGCTAGATGGTTGTCTTCTCCTCATGCGCTTCATTGTCGGATCTTGTGAGCTGCCTAACATGATCAAGATCATCTATCTGTAATACTATATGTTGTGTTTGTCGGGATCCGATGGATAGAGAATACTATGTTATGTTAATTATCAAGTTATTACCTATGTGTTGTTTATGATCTTGCATGCTCTCCGTTATTAGTAGAGGCTCGGCCAAGTTTTTGCTCTTAACTCCAAGAGGGAGTATTTATGATCGATAGTGGGTTCATGCCTCCATTAAATCCGGGACGATGACGAGAAAGTTCTAAGGTTGTGGATGTGCTGTTGCCACTAGGGATAAAACATTGATGCTATGTCTAAGGATGTAGTTATTGATTACATTACGCACCATACTTAATGCAATTGTCTCGTTGTTTTGCAACTTAATACTGGAAGGGGTTCGGATGATAACCTCGAAGGTGGACTTTTAGGCATAGATGCATGCTGGATAGCGGTCTATGTACTTTGTCGTAATGCCCAATTAAATCTCACTATATTTATCATATCATGTATGTGCATTGTTATGCCCTCTCTATTTGTCAATTGCCCGACTGTAATTTGTTCACCCAACATGCTATTTATCTTATGGGAGAGACACCTCTAGTGAACTGTGGACCCCGGTCATATTCTTTACATCGCATACAATCTACTGCAATACTTGTTTTACTGTTCTCTGCAAACAATCATCATCCACACTATACATCTAATCCTTTGTTACAGCAAGCCGGTGAGATTGACAACCTCACTGTTTCGTTGGGGCAAAGTACTTCGGTTGTGTTGTGCGAGGTTCCACATTGGCGCCGGAATCCCCGGTGTTGCGCCGCACTACATCCCGCCGCCATCAACCTTCAACGTGCTTCTTGGCTCCTCCTGGTTCGATAAACCTTGGTTTCTTTCTGAGGGAAAACTTGCTGCTGTGCGCATCATACCTTCCTCTTGGGGTTCCCAACGAACGTGTTAGTTACACGCCATCACATACCTACATGCAGCCTCATCATCCATCCGCTTCTGATTTACGTCGCGATTTCGAGCTTGCTCTGCCCTTAATTTTTGTATCTGTCTCTCTCTTTCTGCTTTATCATTAGCAATAGCCTTTTCGAAACGCTCCTCCTCATGGAACTTTGCCCATGCACGCCCAATCCGGCTGCTCCTGGTCTATCCTGTGAAACCAGTTGCAAAGGGGCGGCTGATATCCCACAAGTATAGGGGATCGCAGCAGTCTTCGCGGGTAGTAAAACCCAATTTATTGATTCGACACAAGGGGAGACAAAGAATACTTGAAAGCCTTAACAACGGAGTTGTCAATTCAGCTGCACTGGAAACGGACTTGCTCGCAAGAGTTTATCGAGAGTGACAGCTTTATAGCAGAGTAGCGATAGTGAAATAACAGCAGCAGAGTAACAGAGACAGCAGTAGTGATTATAGTAAACAGCAGGATTAAAATACTGTAGGCACGGGGACGGATAACGGAGAGAAACTCATGTAACAATCAAGCGGGGCATTTGAAGATAATAATAAAACGGTGTCTAAGTACAAAGCAATCAATAGGCATGTGTTCCAATTATAGTCGTACGTGCTCGCAATGAGAAACTTGCACAACATCTTTTGTCCTACCAGCCGGTGGCAGCCGGGCCTCAAGGGAATCTATCTGGATATTAAGGTACTCCTTTTAATAGAGTACCGGAGCAAAGCATTAACACTCCGTGAACACATGTGATCCTCACATCACTACCATCCCCTCCGGTTGTTCCGATTTCTGTCACTTCGGGGCCATTGGTTCCGGACAGCGACATGTGTATACAACTTGCAGGTAAGACTATAAACAATGAATATCATGATGAAATAATAACATGTTCAGATCTGAGATCATGGCACTCAGGCCCTAGTGACAAGCATTAAGCATAACAAGTTGCAACAATATCATCTAAGTACCAATTACGGACACTAGGCACTATGCCCTAACAATCTTACACTATTACATGACCAATCTCATCCAATCCCTACCATCCCCTTCAGCCTACAGCGGGGGAATTATTCACACATGGATGGGGGAAACATGGCTGGTCGATGGAGAGGCGTCGGTGGTGATAATGGCGATGATCTCCTCCAATTCCCCATCCCGGTGGAGTGCCAGAACGGAGACTTCTGGCTCCCGAGACGGAGTTTCGCGATGTGGCGGCGTTCTGGAGGGTTTCTGGCGACTTCGACTTCTCCCCGTGCGTTTTTAGGTCGAGGGCGATAAGTAGTCCGAAGGAGGGCGTCGGAGGCCGGCCGAGGGGGCCACACGCTAGGGCCGCGCGCCCCTCCTGGGCCGCGCCGCCCTAGGGTGTGGGGCCCTCGGGCCTCCACCTGACTTGCCCTTCTGGCTCCGTGAGTCTTCTGGGAAAATAGGGCCTTCTGTATAAATTCCGAGGTTTTTCCTGAAAGTTGGATTTCTGCACAAAAATGAGACACCAGAACAGTTCTGCTGAAAACAGCGTTAGTCCGTGTTAGTTGCATCCAAAATACACAAATTAGAGGCAAAACAATAGCAAAAGTGTTCGGGAAAGTGGATACGTTTTGGACGTATCAACTCCCCCCAAGCTTAGCTTATTGCTTGTCCTCAAGCAATTCAGTTAACAACTGAGCGATAAAAGAACTTTCACGAACACATTTGTTCATATGATGTAAATATTCTCATGCTATGGCTAACACTTAGGCAGTTCATAATAAGATAAATGCAAATAAGATCATCTAATAGCTATGTCAATCATGGAAAGGTACCAACAATTAATAACAAGCATCATGAATCATGTATATAAGCAGGATTGCAATGTTCATAAAAGAGTATGATAGAGTGGTATCTCGCTTGCCCATATTTGATCAGCAAAACATAAATGCTCGAGCACCTCTCGAAGTTCATAGAAAGACTAGAAATAGTGATTGTCAAAGATAAAAGCATCAAAGTTATACCACAATCAATCATATTTTGAGATAAGCATATTACACTAAGAATGACAAGCTAGTGCTCTCAAGAAAGTGCTCAAAGAAAGGATGGAGACTCAATATAAAAGTAAAATATTGACCCTTCGCAGAGGGAAGCAGGGATTAACATGCGCTAGAGCTTTTCATTTTTAAAACAGGAGTAAGATTATTTTGAGAGGTGTTTTTTGTTGTCAACGAATGGTAATGGGTACACCAACTACCTTGCCAACCGGACTTTCAAGAGCGGCTCCCATGAAGGACGTTATTTCTACCAGCAAGGTAGATCATCCCTCTTCTCTTTTTGTTTACACACGTATTTTAGTTTTATTATGGGTGACACTCCCCCAACCTTTGCTTACACAAGCCATGGCTAACCGAATCCTCGGGTGCCTTCCATCAATCACATACCATGAAGGAGTGTCTATTTGCAAAATTAAGTTGCTTACTGATGAATCAGAGCAAAACATGTGAAGAGAATTATTAGTGAAAGTTGATTAATTGGGGCCGGGAACCCCATTGCCAGCTCTTTTTGCAAAATTATTGGATAAGCGGATGTGCCACTAGTCCATATGAAAGTCCGTCAAGAGTAAATGACAAGGTTGAAAGTTAAACACCACATACTTCCTCATGAGCTATGAAACATTAACACAAATTAAGGAGCATTTTGAAGGTTTAAAGGTAGCGCATGAGAATTTACTTGGAATGGTTTGAAATGCCATGCATAGGTATTTATGGTGGACACTCTGGAATAACTTGGTTTTCATGTGTTTGGAAGCACGAGCAGCATCCCCGCTCAGTACAAGTGAAGGCTAGCAAAAGACTAGGGAGCGACAAATAAAGAGAGCAGTAACTGTCATAATCATGCTTGCGGCAAAATAAATTAACTGAGGCATAAAAGTGATACAAGAACTCTGAAGCAATGTAAATCATTGAGGCTTAATTGACTCTTGTTCAGTAATATGCATGCGTGAGCATGTACCAAGTTAATTCAAACGAATTATTCGGAGGAGGATACCACAATATCATACCTATCTATGAATAAAACAATGCAAGCAAACATCCATGACATGCTACTCATATTAATAAATTGGAGCTAAACATGAGAGATCATGAACTACTAGACTTTCTTAAATGACATATACCTCACATTACCAACTAAACATGCTCACATGGATGAGTATATGTACAAAAATGAAAACAAATAGAGTTCATACCAGCCTCTCACCACAATCATATTGTCGAATATCGTCATTATTGCCTTTCACTTGTGTAGCTTGGATAATATGAAATGAAAACCACGCTCCAGCCACCGAAGACCATTGAACTCATAAAGAACTTTACAAAACCAAATAAGAACAGCAAATATTTTTGGTGTTTTCGAATTTGAGAACAAGAATAAAAAGAAGCAAGCGAACAAAGCAAAATCTTTTTGGGTTTTCTTATAGCAAACTAGCAATAGCAAATAAAGCGAAACAAATGCAAGAAAACAAAGTAAACAAGTGGTGAAGAGAAAAACAGAAATATTTTTGGTCTTTTTGTGTTTTAGGAAAGAAACAAAGCAAGAACAAGAAATGGCAAACTAAAAGAAACACAGAAAAGCAAGATGGCAGAAATCTGCCAAAACTTGACAGCAGTACAGTAATCGATTTTAAAGAAATTCTTAAGCTGCTCAGCTCGAAAAGAGTTCAACTATTGAAAGTTAGATAACAACCTGGGGAACATGCACAAAAATTGGCAGCTCAAAATAACGTTCTGGCTGTGCGCACGATTTTTTTTAGTAACAGTCCAGAATCTGTTTTCAGGAAGCACTTTCCCAAATATCATCTCCCTCTCATTAGAAAACCACTCAAAGAAACTAAACAAGCATGTACAAGTATTCAGCAACCATAATATGCAAAGAATGAGTGATGCCGGTATACCTCCCCCCAAGCTTAGGCTTTTGGCCTAAGTGGAGATCAACCCTATGGTGCCCATGAAGAAGCACCTTCGTAGTACGAAGATGGATCGTATTCCGGGTATGTGCTAGAAGAAGCACCCGGATACGTGAAGGTGTAGTCGTAGGAGGGCTCGGCGTCCTCGGAGTCATGCTGATGGTGGAAGTTGTGTATCTTGAGGTGCTCGTCCACCTCCTCCTTAGAGCGCGACCATGGTTTCCTGTTGATACTGAACAAATCTGGTTGGGGCAAAGGGACTTCCCTCTCTTCCCCGTCAGCAAACAACACTCTATAGACAATATTATCTAGCCTAGAGTCAGCTGTAACAAATTGATGACTCCTCATAGCAGCAATATCGAGCCTCATAGGAGCTATTTTCACATCATTAGGGTCAAGAGGAAGCTCTAAATATGCTAAAACGCGCGAAGCAATAATTCCTCCAAATATAGGCCCCTTGTTAGACAAGCGGCGAGCAACAAGAGCACCAAGATGATAAGGTGTGTCCCCAGTGAGTGCAGCAATTAAGAAACCAAGGTGATAGCTAGATATGTTACTAGTGTTCTCCCTACCAAGAATGCTAGTACCAATGTAATAAGCAAAATACTTAATGGCGGGGAGTTGAATGTTTCTTATCTTGCCACGCTGAATGGTGCGACAATCATCATTGGTGATCCCTCGATAGAGCTCCAACAATTCCCTGGGGTTGTCCTCGATCTTCCTCGTTGTACCTATAGGGACAATACCTTATCATCTACGGTCGGGCGAAAGTGCCTATTGTTGAATTTGAAGCTCTCCATAAAGATTTTAGTGAGCGTATAGTATTTCTCACTCTCACCTCCCACATAGGTGGTTAGACCTGCCTTACCGACGAGGGCCAAGAAATCATCCAACAACCCTGCATTACTCAGAAAGTCATAACATGGAAAGGATGCAGCATTGGGGACTCCATTGTCCTCCTCGGGTGCGAAGCTTGGTGCGATGAGGTCTTCATTATAGGATGGCCTGCATCGGGTGGATGACCTAGAGGGCCTCCCTGTGCTTGTTGTCTCCCCTTGGAACACTTCTCCAAAGTTAAAGTTGTCCATCCCCCTTTTCTGAAATTTTTCAACAAACAATATAAAACTCGATTTGGTGACATATAATCGAGGGAAACTTCCATAGGAACTTGCTAGAGTACTAATCATGCATCAAAACTAGTTTCTACCACTTGGAACAAGCATGCAAGCTCACTAAACATGTTACCTACAGCAGCAAAATATGCAAGATATACTCCACCAAACAAAATTCTACTTGGATAATCGAAGGAGTCACATACCGAAGAGCAAATGTGCCAAATTTCGGACGTAAATCTAGGCTGAGCAAAGAGATCGAGAAATCTGGAGTTCTTGAGCAAAAACACGAGTGAGAGGAAGCTGGTGTTGATTTTTTCGGGAGAGAGAAGAGTGTGGGAGGAAGAGATGCCAAAGTGGGGTAAAGGGGGGCCCACACACCAGGGTGGCGCGCCCCCCTTGCTGGTCGCGCCAGCCTGTGGGGTGCCACCATGGGGTGCCCCACTGGTCATCCCCAGGTGCTCCCAGGTGCCTCGTCGAAAAATAGGACCAACGGTATAATTTTTGTGAATTTTTGAAAACTTTGAAAAATGCACATTTCTGGGTATTAAGTTTATTATTACTGGCCAGGAATTTTTTTGAAATCTTTAATTAACTAAGGAACTTTGAAAAATAAAAGTGCTACAGCAAGTAGAGCAAGTGGAGGAAGAAAGAGATGTTGTTTACCTCCTCTATGCATATAAAAAGTATTTGTTAACAAGGTTGATCAAGTCTTGCCACCAAATAAATTTTACATAGCATAAGAAGAAATAAACCTCAAATCAATCATGTTACCTTGAATTGTATTGAAATGGATCCAATCATAAGAGTTTGATATTCTTCTTTAGGCTCATATATAGGACAATCGATAGTTCCAACTTTGATAGTTCTCACATTAGAAATAGTATTTACTCCACATGTAACAATCAAGCAGGGCATTTGCAGATAATAATAAAACGGTGTCTAAGTACAAAGCAATCAATAGGCATGTGTTCCAATTATAGTCGTACGTGCTCGCAATGAGAAACTTGCACAGCATCTTTTGTCCTACCAGCCGGTGGCAGCCGGGCCTCAAGGGAATCTACTCGGATATTAAGGTACTCCTTTTAATAGAGTACCGGAGCAAAGCATTAACACTCCGTGAACACATGTGATCCTCACATCACTACCATCCCCTCCGGTTGTCCCGATTTCTGTCACTTCGGGGCCATTGGTTCCGGACAGCGACATGTGTATACAACTTGCAGGTAAGACTATAAACAATGAATATCATGATGAAATAATAACATGTTCAGATCTGAGATCATGGCACTCGGGCCCTAGTGACAAGAATTAAGCATAACAAGTTGCAACAATATCATCTAAGTACCAATTACGGACACTAGGCACTATGCCCTAACAATCTTACACTATTACATGACCAATCTCATCCAATCCCTACCATCCCCTTCAGCCTACAGCGGGGGAATTACTCACACATGGATGGGGGAAACATGGCTGGTCGATGGAGAGGCGTCGGTGGTGATGATGGCGATGATCTCCTCAAATTCCCCGTCCCGGCGGAGTGCCAGAACGGAGACTTCTGGCTCCCGAGACGGAGTTTCGCGATGTGGCGGCGTTCTGGAGGGTTTCTGACGACTTCGACTTCTCCCCGTGCGTTTTTAGGTCGAGGGCGATAAGTAGTCCGAAGGAGGGCGTCGGAGGCCGGCCGAGGGGGCCACACGCTAGGGCCGCGCGCCCCCCCCTGGGCCGCGCCGCCCTAGGGTGTGGGGCCCTCGGGCCTCCACCGACTTGCCCTTCCGGCTCCGTGAGTCTTCCGGGAAAATAGGGCCTTCCGTATAAATTCCGAGGTTTTTCCCGAAAGTTGGATTTCGCACAAAAACGAGATACCAGAACAGTTCTGCTGAAAACAACGTTAGTCCGTGTTAGTTGCATCCAAAATACACAAATTAGAGGCAAAACAATAGCAAAAGTGTTCGGGAAAGTGGATACGTTTTGGACGTATCAGCGGCGGAGACTACAACAAAAATAAGACGATTAATAAATGAAAATTAATGACATACAAATATGATTTATAATCATGCTGTTACAACATACCGCAGGTCTCGAGGACGATGAACTTGTATGTGTGGGTGGATCATGATCGTAGTATGCGCACATGAAATATTTCATGCCGAACTTATCCGAAAAATCCACCACTTCCTTCACCTTCGCAAGGCGGCCACACCAACACCTCTCTGCTCTAACCCCCGGCGGCAAAGTTGCATTCTTTCCCTTCATCGGTCTAAAATCCTGGTCTGAGCAAAGCACACTCATGCTGGCTAAGGTATGAGCACTTGTGTACCAAATAATATCAGCGAACTGAGCGAGAGAATTAGGCACACTCGACGCTGGCTTTTATAGCGAACTGAGCGAGAGAATTAGGCGGGAAAATTTAGCGGAACATACCTCAATCAGTGCAATCAGCCAAAAAGCAGTACAATAATTCGAAAAAGTACGTGGGAATCAGCGCCGTCAGCGCGCTGTGGAGGGTTGTCGGCCAGCACACATGCCACCACCGGCGCTGGCGGCAGGCCCGCCACGTCGGCGTGCCGCCACCAGCTAGGGCGGCAGGCTGCGCTCCGTTCACGGCCGGCCGAGGGACGGCGACGTGCCGCCAGGACTGATGGCGGCAGGCCCTGCCGCCACCGGCTCCGGCGGCAGGTGCCACGCGTCGGCTGGCCGTGCTGCCGCCACGGCACTTTTGGCAATTCCGTTCACAGGTGGTCTCTTTTGACATTTCAGTGGAGCAGGTGGTCCTTTTTGACAAAATTTCCTCGTAGAACACATTTTTTACGCATTTACGCCATTAGTTTGGGATCCACTGGCCATTATAAAGTGCAATCCACTCCATGCCTGAAATCGGCCTAGCTACTTGTTCCTCCTATTGTGGTTATCCAATCTGGCCCACGTAGCACTTGGGGCGTGCGAGCTAGCAGCTAAGTTCCTCCTCTAGCCATTTGAATTTCAGTGACTATTTAGGATGTCATATAGTACTAAAATGACGAAGCATGCCGCGCTTGGATCTTTACCGTGAATTGATGCTTGCATCATCGGCGTTGTTGGAATGACTGGCACCGGGAAGCATGCGAGCTGAACAAGTATGACCAAAAGCCACATGCTCGACGAAAGTTCTACGAAGCGTCACCAGTTCACGACGGTAGTTCCTACTAGTGCAAGTCTTGTTAGCTTAGTATACTCGTGTTCATCCGATACTAGCAGTAAACCTACCCGATCATAAAGACAGTTCCTGCCGCAGATTCGTTGATGCGCACCAAGTAGCTTCAACATATTGTGTCTACGATCTATTGGCTGCATATACTATTGCATGCATCGATGTGTTTGAACGCTGACGTTGGGTCTGAGGTCAATTCTCTGAGAGGAGACAGGCCAGGAACAGAAGGGATTGGGAGGCGGCCAAACTAAAACCCATATAGGGTTGCTATCCCTTCATCGGTTACACCGTCAGTCTGCTCCGTCTTCGGTGGCCGTTGGTCCACGGAGGTATGGCGGTCCACGACCTCTCATCGGTGGGAGTGTTTATGTTCTTTGTTTGAGTTGTTTATCAGTGTTTCTTTCAGGATAGTGAGGCGGCAACTACTTTTTAAAGTCAGAATAAGATCCCCATAGGTGGCATCGCCTATTTCATAGGTGACATCGACAAATTACTATTGACATTCGAAAAATTTATCTATAAATTACTTTTAGGAAAAATATACGTAGTTACCACTTTGGAAAAAACTACTGTGAAATAGTTAACACGATAAATTAGAATTACCCTAAAGATTTATGCTCCAGAATTACTCATGCGTAATTGAATTACGGTTGAATTCAAAAAAAAAAAAAGTCGCATTGTTCATGTGCACCATGAATAGTGCCCACGGACGCTGATGCCAACAAAAGGATTCAGCTTTTATTTATAGTATATGCTAGCATAAATGTCTTTGTAACCGATAATGTATATTTTACATCACCAAAGCAATCATATATCACTTTTTTCATTTTTTGTATCATCTGAAAAATTTCTCAAAATCTTGATGACGTAAAATACATCGCCTATTTTTCAAACATGTGATTTAAAATACATCGCCACCCTTGGTGATGTATATTTCACAATTGCAAACATATAGATGAAACTCATATCAAAATAAATTGAAAACACAAATAAAATCCAAAAAGTACTACATATTACATCACACAAATAATTCATCATTATTACATGAATAGTTCATCATCAAGTTGTACACAAATAAAAACTCTCATACATGCATAGTTTATCACAAACACTCAAAGTTTATCACAAACACTCAAAGTTCATCCAAACCACATAGTTCATCACACAATTGAACGACAACCACCACTCCTTTGTTTCTGAAACCATGTCCACCACTTCTCCATAAGGTTCTTCTGAAGATCTTCATGGTTATATTCACCGCGGATTTCGTGGTAGCAATCAATGAAGTGGGCAATGCCGGCTGCGCACACACTAGTTGGCCCAGCAACTCATAGTGAAAGTCGTTCAAATCTTGACCGCGCGTGTTCTCAATGATCATGTTGTGCATGACCACGCAAGCCATCATGATGTACCAAAGGATCTCTTGGTCCCAAAATTTCGCATGACCTCTCACAATAGCAAATTGGTCTTGCAATATCCGAAATGCTCTCTCCACATCCTTCCTTGCTATCTCTTGAGCATAGTGAAATTCTTGTTCTTTCTTACATTTGGGTTTGTTGAGAGGCTACACAAATGCAGCTAACTTCAAAAAGATGACATCTGCAGGGTAGTATCCTTTGTCATAGGTCCGGATGATGGCCACGAATTCCATCGACGACGTCTCTACCATTGCTAGCTTTGCAAAGAGTGCTGACCTTTTTAAAGGACATCGATGTTATCGTAGGAACCTGGCATCCCAAAAAAGCATGCCAAATCCACGTCTCTTGATCGGCCACGGCTTCAAGAATGATAGTGGAGTCCTTATTGTGTCCTTTAAACTGTTCATGCCAAGCTGCATGATAGTTCTTCTACCTCCAGTGCATGCAATCGATGGAGCCAACCATGCGAGAAAAACCACGCGCGGTGCTGATCGCCAAAAGTCTTGTCGTGTTTTGAGCATTGGGATCTCTCAAGTACTTCGTACCAAACACATCCACCATAGCAACAATAAAACGCTTGACACATTTGATGGCTTGGCTCTCACCCATTGCCAAGTTGTCATCAATGAGATCCACCTGAACTCCATATGACATCATGCGCAATGTGGCGGTCTCCTTTTGGAATGTTCTATGTCCAAGTTGGTTGGCTGCATTCCTCCTTTGCTCAAAGAAGGTGCCATGCAACTTCATTGACTCTGCACTGTACTTGAACAACTCCGTTCCCATCTGAAACCAGTGTTGGAAGTAGCACTCGGGATATATAGGCGACTCGATGAGAGGACAATTTTCGCCTAGAGGAGATGGCAAGCTCCACAACCACTTACTCAAGCTCCATGAAAGAGAAGCCCATGCATCTTCATAATTTTGCTCGAAGAAATCACCGGAGAACCAACCACCAAGCCAAATAGGAAGTCACCATCCAAGAGCAACAAGCTCACGGTCTCTCATTCAAACAAATCGTAATGGAGAGCTCAACTACGCAAGGATGCAAAGCCAGAACACCAAAAATCCTTCACACTCAAATCCCACCAAAGCCAAAGTGCTAGGGAGAAATTAGAGAGGAATAACAAAGGAGGAAATCAAATAATGACTCGAAGATCTACATCCTAAGACTTCCCCTCATTTATAGGAGGAATTGATTATTGGAGATTGCAGATCTAGTTTCCTCGTCTAAATTTCTCAAGAAGATGCAAGAATCATAGGAAGGAAGGGAGAGGAACCAACCTTTTAGAGGTTCAACAATGGAGTATTAGAGAGATTAGAATGGTTGACCTAACCTCCTCAAGGAGGAAGAAATGTTATTTATAGTCCTAGGGAGAAAACTAGCTGTTTGAGGGGAATCTTGCGACCCAATTTGGCTGTAAGTTTGGCGATGCCGAGCACCACGTTGGATGGTTTGGTGGACAAACTGGCGAACCGGAATCGCCGCTGGAATGGATACTAGCACACAAGGTTGGGCCGACCAAGTTCGGCGGGACGGATTCCTCGCCGGTTTGTTTCCGACGAACTAGATCCATTTCGGCGGCCGTCGGAATAACGCTCGGTACAACCTTTCGACAGATACCAAAAATTTCCGTGGCTGTCGGTTGGTTCCGACGGTGATTCCGACGGCACCGGTTTGCCGGTTTCGTAGAGGTTCTTGATAATGCCGGTTTCGTAGAGGTTCTTGAAAATGCAGTTTTCTCAAATGAATTAAACTCTCACGATGTTCCCGATCTTCGATTAAGATGAAACCAATTTTATTGAAAAGATAACCATAAATATTAGGAACTAACAAATAATCTGGTTTACAATAATTTAGAGGTGAAGCCTCTCTACAAGACAAACCGGTAAAAACAACCAAACTCATAGAAGATGCCTACGAGGTTTTCGATGAACCTGAGCTTATTGAAAAGCTATAGCATGAAGAAAGTAGAGTAAGCTAGCACGATGTAGATCTTGATTGTTTGATAAACAAATCCATATGCAGGATTTGGTACGATGGGTTATGATTTTTTTTTATTTAGCGAAGGATGCCATGATCAAGGAAGGTCTCAAACATGATCATGTACAATTATTTGCTGCAACAAAGAGACTGTCATGATGACGTGAGAACAATCACATGATCATTTAATTTTTTGTCCTTGTATATATATTTTTTTGACGTAAAACCTTGTCCTTGTATATTAGGGCATGTACAATGGTAGAGAAGACGCCCCTTCTCTTAGTAGTCTACGTCATCTATAGAAGATGATAAATGGAAGTGATACAATACATTATCTTTTATCATTATCCCTTACAATACTTACAATAAATAAGAATTAATTATTTGTAGTACAAATTACGTGGCTAAGGGAAGACAAGTGTTACAATGAAAAAATAGTCTCCAAGGCTCCAACTAAACAAAAATCCAACGTGGCAAGTGTAAGAAAAGGCTGACAATCTAACATCACTCCGTTGTACATATTCTTAGTGGAAACAACCTAAACTAGAATAAGAATTATTTGAAATTCAAGAATACAGCTTAAGATACAGCCGAAAGCTTTCTAAAGAGATGAAACCGAAGAAAGCAATACCATGTCATCTTGCAAGGAAGGATATTAGATTGTGGTGACAGAGTTTGTACAACATCGATGCCAAATAACTATGACGTGGCATGCACTATCCTAGTTGATATAACAATGTGTATAGCAACAAAATAATTTAAGAGTGAAAATGGTGGTTTTTTGTTTCTTAAGAATCATCAGCTTTGCATGTACATGTATAGATAAAGTTGAACAACTTTTTTAAAGACCGAGGGAGCAGTAAATTTTATCCTACAAAATCCAAAAGTTGCCTTAAAAGAAGTGCTCGGGAGGCTATGATTTTCTTGAAATGCAGTAGATTTTGCCATACAAATTCCAAAAGTTACATTTAAAAAAGAAGTGCTCGCGAAGCTGTGGTTTTCTTGAAATTCGCTCTTATCTTATCTTGAACCTCTGAAAACTTACCTTCGTCTCCACTCCGCCGCCAGTACGACCTAGGCACCTCGTGCGCCGGCCAACCCAAAGGTCGAATCCACCGCTGACGCCTGCCGTCGCTCCACGCGCGTCGCCGCCAGTCACGCCGGCCTATCTCATCGCGTACCTCTGCTTTCTGCACCTCCGCAATCTTAATTTGGGGATCTAAGGAGGGAGAAGCAGGGAGCAGGAGATAGTATTGAATGGAGGATTAAATTTGGGGGTAACTGCTTGTGAGAGTTTAGACCCAAACTGATTAGCCTCCACAAAGTTTGCTTCTTATCTTTTCCTACTATATTCTGCGAATTAATCAGCAATATGTGCTTGCTTACGACAGTTTCCCACTGCAGATTACAGCATGCTTTCCTTGAGATATGGAACGCCTGCATTTGGTCTAGTGTCGGAGAGAGCCACCGACGCGCATTTTCGAAAGTTCAACTCTGTAGTGGTGAGCTCCATTTGCCTCTGTACCATGTTTGCTTCCTGAATATTTGGTGGTACTGGTGCTAATCCTGATTACAACCTTGTGGCTGGAGCACAGGTATGTGGTGCCAGGGGTCCGAGACCAAGGTATCCTAGAGTATGGAAAACAGATAAGAGGATCGGAACCGTTTCCAAGTCGCAAAAGCTTGTCAAATGTGTAAGGTTCTTGTACATTCCGCTGTTGCGACTGTAATTAGAGTCTGTATATATACATTCGTTTGTTGCTCAAAATGTGTAAGGTTCTTGTACATTCCGCTATTCCGCTGTTGCTCATTCCTGCTAAGACGATAGATTACCTCAAAACTGCATGCCTGCACATACACAACTGCTCTCTACTTCAGCTTTCTGATGGAACTCCACAAGTTTCAGTGTCTCTAGTCATTTCGAATTGGTTCGAGTGCACTTCTTATTCCGAAAAACAGCTTCTGTCCAACAGAAATTACATGTTCTTTATTGTTTTCGCACCAAGTGTTATGTCCAGTGTTCCATTTACCTCATCTTTTGCAGGTACAATTTGATTCGTTGAGTGGTTTCAAATCCCTAAATCTTTTGTCTTCTCCTGCAGATTAAAGATTTGTCTAATGTAAAGGAGGAAGTTTATGGTGCTCTTGATTCATTTGTTGCATGGGAACTGGAGTTTCCCTTGATAGCGGTAAAGAAGGCATTGCATACGCTTGAGGAGGAAAAGGAATGGAAAAGAATAATTCAGGTATTCAATGGGAGTTCCTAATTTTTGGAGTGATGCATTGATTATTTTGTCGGATATGTTTTGAACATGTATTTCTAATGAAATTGTTGCTGAATATTATTTCTCTACCAAAGGACAAGTCTTGAATATGTAGAGTTAACTCCTCCCCTTGAATAGTATTCCCTTTTTGGTATCAGTAACACAATTGCGTAATCTCCCATCTAGGTTATCAAGTGGATGTTCAATAAAGGTCAAGGGAAGACCATGGGAAGCTATCAGACTTTATTAACTGCTTTAATTGAGGATGGACGAGTTGAGGAAGCAGAAGAACTATTTGGAAAGATATTCTCGAGATATATGGAGGGTTTGCCCCGTATATTTTTCATGAAGATGATCTCCTTGTACTATAGTTTGGGGTCATACCAGAAGATGTTTGAGGTAGGAAAACTAATTATACTATTTTTTTTTAGTGTGCAAATCTTATAGGTGTGGATTTGCACCATTTGGTCCTACTTGCATGGAGGGACAATAACTATAATGCTGCAAACTGTCCACATGCTTAACTGACGCATAGTATAATGTGAATCGATATTGTTTTTATTTTCTACCTAACTGTGTGCTACTATTAAGTGATTTGGAGTTTGAGTTGGTTGTCCTCTTCATGGTATTGACCTTAAACTGTGATTGTATCAAAATATTCTTTTGTGGTAAAAACGCTATGTTTGAAATATGGGTATGAAAATGATGCTTACATCAATGGTTGTTCCATTTTCTAACCATATTATGTATCCGTCACAACTCATCCAGGTTTTTGCTGATATGGAAGAGCTGGGTGTTCGACCTGATCGTTCAATTGTCAGGATGCTCAGTGTAGTATTTAAGAAGCTAGATATGCTGGATAAATACGAAAAGTTAAATAGGAAATATCCACCTCCAAAATTTGAATACCGATACATCAAAGGCAAACGCATAAGGATAGCTGTTTACCCAGATGATAATATTGAAGAGATAACACAGAGAAACTCTGGCACAGATGAACTGGAAGAGGCAGAAGGCATAAACAGTGACAATGAATTTGAAGAAGAGGCAAGCACAGGCCTGGACCAAAATGTATTAGGTGATGCAGCTTGTGGAGATCTTGAAGTTGTATAGCTCAGAGCTTCAGTTTGGTGTTTTCGTGCCTGGTTCATCAGAGCTGGTAAGAGTGAAATTGTCTATTGATCTAGTTTTGTGCCATGAAATCTTAAAATGCTGTCTAGAGAATGTCTGAATTATTTTGTTAAGAATTTGTGGGACATCGGTACATGATACATGATATCATTTTACCGGAAAGCAAACAAATATTTTTGAGAATGTAATGCAAGGTGTTTAATTAGCATGGAATTGAAGAATGTAGAAGACTAGATCAAAATTAGGTATGCAGTGTAAGGTGTTTAACACTGAATTGGAGAATATCATGTTCGATCTGAACAAAAGAAGTTTCTTCAAGTTTGTATCTGCATGGTGGTTTACTAAATCAGCATTCATTCTACGTGCACATTGTTCATGCTCCATGCAAATGCTTCATAAAGGAGTTACACATACATGTAGACACTACAGCATGAAACTTGCTCACATTTCTGATACCTAGCACGTGCAATTGTTTCTGCCCTTTTCAGTTGTGCCGCAACTTGTTCTATAATGTTGCAGTTTAGTCCAGTGTTGCCATAATTGGAAATGGACAAAACAAATGGCAGACTGCAGATGTTCTTCTGATATTATGGTTGCAGTTTAGTCCAATGTTGCAGTTTAGTCCAGTGTTGCCATTGCAGTATGTTTTTCTAATAACCTGGCAGTTCGTTTCCAGGACAGGGTTTAGTTATTTGCTTCAGAAAGATTTTTTTGCTAGCTAATCGTGGTTGACGTGATGCAGGATACAGTTGATACAGCAAGATGTGTTGTTAAGGGAGAGAAGCGCATTTTGATACACAGCAAGGCTTCACCATGTGATGCTACAGACATCAGTGTTCGATCTTCCTGAATTTTGTTATCGAACTGTATGGGTTTATATCCTTACTCTGTGAATCCATGCGATGATGTCCCTTCAAACATACATGGATGTGGCCTTAATGTTCAGCTATTTCAGGCCAGGGTGAAGGCAGTTTATTCTCTAACGCTGAAATGTATATTGGTATTAGTTGTAGGACTAGCATTAGACATGCAGTAGTATCTCCCCTTGAAATGAAATGGCTGTAGATGAATTTTCTGCGGATATCGGTATGATCTTAAATTTTCCCCTTTAAAGGAGGTGAGGCCAATTGAGAGAGTACTACCAAGGTGGCAGCCTATGTGGTCTCGCTTCTGGGTCCTTGGAAGAGAGATCTCAGACGAGGAAGAGCTTCCTTGGGCCCCGTCTTGCCCCAGATATGGCCCTTCCCATGCAGGATTTCTTCAATTGCGGCTAGGGTTTGTCTAGCTTGGTGGCTAGGTCGTTGTCCCATGAGCGTGCGGTGTTCGCCTCGGGCGGTTCAACCGTTGTCTGTTGCCCTTGTTGATGGTGGAGGATTTCCTGGTAGTTCCCTCATGGTCTTTTTTTTGGGGGGGTGCCAAATTCGCTCCAGTGCACTGGCGGAGTGTGGTACGGAAGAAAGGGAGGGCCAATTGCCTTTAACGCCAAACAATCACATATAAGGTATTTCAAAAAATTGTGACTATTAAATAAGCAGAGAGAATTTCCATATAGAGGTATACTGATATTGTAATATGTTCACATAATTTAGTATGAGAACACTGGTTCAGATTTAGTACTTCGTTTTGTCTTGGTTGTTCAACTTCAAACAATGCCAATGGTTCATGTTCAGGGCCGGGAGAAGAATCTTCAGTAGTTTCACTTGCATCATCTCATTTTCTTTTGTAATATGTCATGATGGTTTTATGTTGAAAACTTGAACCAAAACTACCTAACGGATTATACAAAAGCTAGTAGATGAGTTTTAAGCTAAGCAAAAGCATATGAATTATGGTGTATGTGTAGCGCCCAAATAAAACTCCAAATATCCCAATCGGCATACATCAATTTATTGTTTGAGATCACCACACAGCAAGAGGATTAAACACTCAATGATTCGATTTCTTGAATATATTGCTCGATCTGATGCTCCACGGTAGCGGACACGCCTGAGCTATGGTGACCATCACCATCTGATTTTGAAGCTACAGTTTGGTTCAATTCTTGATGTTAGAGGAGCTATTTTAGCTGGATTGAGCTAGCGAGAGAAGAAATAGTGAGCTTGGCCTTGGGGATTCTGAGGTATATGGAAGACCTACTACACATAATACATGGGGAATTTGGGGGACGGGGGAGCTGCAGAAGAATCAGAGTGAAACAGACATAGGAGGAGGTAGGAGTAGTCGTAGGACTGGCCAGATGGGCTTGGACCATATACGCTGGTAATAGTAATTTGCATTTTTAGAAGACTGGGCCGGAGCCCAGTATGGCCGATGTGATGCTCCGCCAGTGCTCCAGTGGTATATCAAGTTAGGGTTTTGGTTGTGTTGGACCCTATTCCCCCCTTCCTAGACTGGTAGTGGACCAACGAGTGGAGTCTGAACCAGTTTCACCCTCCACCCTCGTGGATGAGGGCCGCGTGCTCCCACTCCTCGATCCACCATCATTGTCTGTTGGGTTGCGGTTGTCCCTCAGCCTGACCTAAAAGCCCCTCCTACTTCCCTCGCTTCCATTACTTGAGTGGAGATGGGTTCCCGTGGGAACCCTAGATCCCACTCGCTCATTCCCCGCTCCCTCTTAGACCAACATCGTGTCACCGTCCTCCTAAACTCTAGATCTAATGAACCCACCACGGTGCTCGTCGTGGACCGGGGCCACAGCAACAAAAAATGCCATTACAATGAGTATAGCGAGGACAGGAAATCATCCCGTGGATAACCCAGTGGTGGCATATAAGTGGAGCCAGCCAATACCCCTACATACACGTGCTCACACCCGTTCTAAGCCCAAGACGACCATGATGCCAACGACGCGAAGTCATGTTTCCACGTTGCTCCAACCGACCTACCTGTTGGGCTACACCAAGACTTCAAGAAAACTTCCTCAACCAGAGGTACATCGAACTAAGACACATGGCCAAGACTTAACGTGCAAGACTACAAAGACCTATCGTGCAACATGGAGACTCGTACCACCAATGACTATGTATACAAAAGTCATTCGTACAGAAGAGAAGGTTGCACACATCTACACCCAGTCGACGTTGTAGAGATCCATAGCCATATACCCTAGGTCCCATCTATAAACCTCATCGGGTGCATCATCACTGCGTATTTGATCCAAACCTGTTGACCCGAGCCCCTTGCAGGTAAAAATAAAGCTTCCTCAGATCTCCGAAGCAGGATTGACTTTGGATCGTGAAAACAATCCTTCATGAAATAGGGGTGCATGCGTCATACTGATCAAGTTTATACCATCATGAGATCTCTAGATACTCTGAGCGAGGATTCAATTCCATACTTCAAGAAGGATGGGTTTGATCTCGCGCGGAACATATAAAAATTAGGAGAAAAAACTTCTCTCCCCCATCTCGCTCGCCCCCCCCCCCCGCCCCACGAGGGCACCCAGCCGGCCTCCGTCCAACCCCTCCCCCTCCCAGCTCTTCCCCCGTCGCCGCCAAACAAAGCCTTGGTGGCACCAACACCGGAAGATTTCCTTTCCTTGGGCGCGTGGAGGTTGGTCGTGTTAAGCTTCATGCACTAGCCACTTGAACCAAAAGTCCGAACTGATGGAAAGGGCTAGGCAATCTACTTATACACTTCAACACCCCCTCTCACGTGTGACGGGAAGATGAGAAGACAAGTCAACACATGTAGAGAGGCAAAGAGGCAGCGGCGGCGGCCGGGCGCGGGACGGCATGGTGCCGGGGCGGGCGGCGGCTGCGGCTGCGAGAAGAGGGGGGAGAAGAGATAATTTTTAGAATAAATTGTGAAAGCCAGGATTTGAACTCGAGACCTGGGCTCTGATACCATGTTAAGCTTCATGCACTAGCCACTTGAACCAAAAGTCCGAACTGATGGAAAGGGCTAGGCAATCTACTTATACACTTCAACAGGTCGGTGCCCCAACCTTCCGGACGGCGGTGTTCCTAGGCGACGCAGACATGACTCCGGCTGGGCGGTGACGGTACGGCGGCGCGGCCGTGGGATGCTAGGTAGCGCAAGATGGTAGGCAACGGTAGGGAGGCACCGACCTAGCCCATTCGGCGCAGATCTAGGCCTTTAGGGCGCCATCTGAGTCGGGGAAGGCGGGTCTTCTCTACACCCTACGTGTTCTGCATAGCAGTGATGTAGCTCGAGCAGGGGTGAGCGGTGATGAGTCCAAAAAGCGACATGTTTTCCACTACATAAACATATACTTTTTTTTGTCTCATTACATGCTCTGTCTAGCTCTAATTATATTCTAAATGCGTGATTACAAGTTATGATTCATTTTAATGAGAGATTTGTGCAACTAATAGTTTTAGTAGGATTTTATCACTTTTGCTTGTCATTGGTGTGTGTAGGTGTTATTAACATTTATGGAAAAAACATAAGGAAATGAGCCAAAGGGAGGTAGTATGGAGGAGTTACAGGCACCGAGACTTGGCCCTTTCAATGGTGGAAATAAACAAAATTGTCTATCACAAGATAATAAAGATCCAAGATCATGATGTTTTAGATCTTGTCCATACGAATCCAGCGAGACAAAGAACACCTCAATCGGAGTTCGTATGAAGAAATGGCGTCCAAATTACTGCAGGAGTCCAAATACTTAACGACTAGTGGTACGGTCATCTATGACAGTACCAGATGCCCGTACCACCTGATGGTGCTCGATACAAGTAGTTGCGAAACCCCAAGAGGAAGGTGTGATGAGAAAATCAGCAAGTTTTTCCTCAGTAAGAAACCAATGTTTAATTAACCAGTAGGAGAAATGAGTGACTTCTGAAGGTGTTGCTGGCTGACTATTGGCAGGGTGCACTACCGGCATCATCAACAACATGAAACCTGCACACAACACAATCACAATACTTTGCCCACACTCACAGTGAGATTGTGGTTTTGCTGAATCAAAGGATTAAATGTATCGAGTGGAAGGAGATGTTTGCAGTAATTAAAGAGAGCAGAGCTTGCAGTAAGTAAATAGAGCAGGATTGCAGTGGTTGAATTTATCAGTGTAAAAGAAAGGACCGGGGTCCACAGTTCACTAGCGATGTCTCTCCATAAAGATAAATAGCGTGTTGGGTGAACAGATTATAGTTGGGCAATTGACAAAATAAAGATCATACATAGCAAGGCGACTACTGTGAGATTCGTTTGAGCATTACAACATAATACATAGACCGTAATCCAACTGCATCTATGACTAATAATCCACCTTCCGGTTAGCGTCCGCATCCCTTTCAGTATTATGTTACAAGCAACAGATAATTGCATTAAGCATTGTATGTAAAGTAAACAATAGAATTGCCCTCAGATAAAACATTGTTGTTTCTCCCTAGTAGCAACAACACATCTACAATCTTAGAAGTTATTATCACTCTCCCAGATTACTAGAGGCATGAACCCACTATCGAGCATAAATACTCCCTTTTGGAGTCACAAGCATCTACTTGGACAAAGCATCTACTAGCAACGGAGAGCATGCAAGATCACAAATAACATATGACATCAATCTCAACCATAGTATTCAATATTCATCGGATCCCAGCAAACACAACATGTACCATTACATAAAGATGATGTTGATCATGATAGGCAGCTTACAAGATCTAAACATGAGGCACAAATTGGATAAGACAACCATCTAGCTACTGCTATGGACTCATAATCCAGGGATGAACTACTCACGCATCACTTCAGAGGCGGCTATGGTGATGTAGATGCCTCCGGCGATGATTTCCCCCTCCGGAAGGGTGCTGGGAAAAGCTTCAGAACCCTCCCGAGATGGGTTCTGCGATGGCGGCCGCGATGAAACTTTTCTTGGATGAAGACTCGGGTATTTAGTTTTTTCCCGAGATCGTGAATAAATAGGCGGAAGGGAAAGGTTGGTGGCCGCCTGGGGGCCACACCACCCCTAGGCGCAGGCCCACCCTTGGCCGCGCCATGGAGTGGCCTAGCCACCCTGTGGTCGTCCCCCCTTCGGACTTCGTCTTCGTTACGGTAAAATATTGACTTCGGCTTTTGTTTCGTCCAATTCCCAGAATATTTCCTGTACAACTTTTCCGAAACCAAAAATAGCAGAAAACAGGGAACTGACACTGTGGCATCTATCCAAAAGGTTAGTGCCGTAAAATGTATAAAAGTGCAACGAAGTGTAAGTAAATTATAGTGGAATTGATGTAAAACAAGCATGGAGCATCAAAAATTATAGATACATTTGAGACGTATCAAGCATCCCCAAGCTTAACACCTGCTCGTCCTCGAGTAGGTAAGTGATAACAAAAAAATAATTTTTGAGGTGGCATGCAACTATCACAATCTTGATCAAGCTTTTGTAAAGCATTGTAAGCTGGAATCAAGGTACTTCTAAACATAGGCATGATAGATATAATTTATGATAGATATAATTCTAATGATAGAACTTAGCAACTATGTTATAACCTGAGAAGTAACTCAAACAAAAGATCATGAATAATTATACAATGAAAGCAACTGTTTGTTTATGAGCATAGAGAAAACATAGCAAAGTGGTATTCAGCTTGTCCTTTATTGAATAGCAAAACATAAATGCTAGGACACCTTTAAAATTCGGAGGGTGACTAGATACAAGTAATTTAAGAACAAGCAATAACATAATCATGAATCAATCAATAAGTCTTGGGACTATGCACATTATACTCAGAATGACAACTATGCTCTCTTAATTGGTGCATAAAGCAAGACGATAAAGACTCAACATAGAAGTAAAATAATGGTGTAAGAATCAACAATTTTTATAAAGCCTTCAAAGACATATGTAACTTATTAGCTTTGAGCTCTCATTGCCCCTATCATAGGCATCTTGAATGGTTAAAGTTAATGTGAGTGCACAAATGAGTCATATGCTTGACAAATCATAAGTCGAAAGTCTCATGCCCCTTGAATACGCGTACCTACACCTCATGCTACTCAATTTAGGTTCCAAATAAGTTCTTGTGATTGTAAGTATGCATGTATCATAAAGAACGCAGCAGGGGTACCTCTTGCCCCATGATATGGAAGTACTCTTTCAAATAAGTGCAATCCCACACTAAAATGACGAGACAAACTGATAGTGAACATCTCAGCATTCCTTTTATTTACTATATGGGTATAGCTTTTTATTGAAGATGCTTCATGAAATGCTCACTATGGAATGCTATAAACTTCCACCATGAATGATGCATTGCTTAGTTTAGCGACCCAGCGTTTCTCTAACACATATACAAACTCCATAGACTTACAAGTTTCCATTCTATTTTGCATCGATAGGCATCCATAAGCAAAAGATCATGATATCAACTAAATAATAAGTGCAATTAATGTTGAAAGCGTGTCCCACGAAAGTTTGTGCTAACTCCCAACTTAAAATTTGTAAGCATATAATCAACATAAGATAGTCATAATGGTTTAAGTTTATTAAGTGCAAGAAAGTAAATGTGCCATCAAGTTCGTGAGAGCTTTAGTGACTATTTTTCTCATAATCAATTCGAAAGATAGATAAAACATGATGAATATACTTGGAATAGCAAATGCTAATAGTTAGATATGGTAGACACAATTGGAAAACTTTGGTTATTAGTGGTTGGATGCACGAGTACAGCTTCATACTCACTACAGGCGAATGCTAATAAAAGACTAGGAGCAACCAACTAAGAGAGCAATAATGGCCATAATCATGCATAGCGAAAAAATAATATTAATCAAAGCATAAAGTGATATCACAAGTCAAAAACTAAATGATCATGAAATCTTAAGTTGACTGGTTGGTAGTCATAACATGATATAAGCATGTGCCAAGTCAACCCAATAAAGCATCAAAGGAGAATATCACAATATTATGCTTCTATGATAAAAATAACACATGATTCTTTCAATGACACATTAAGAACTCTCAGATATTTGATACAAGTCATGATGCAACAATAAATACTAAGAATATGATAAAATAACATACAAGATGACATGTCAAAGTCTATGCCACAGTCTAGACAAGATTCCTTTTGCATCACTATTAGCATGAAACTTTTTACTCGTCTGCAACGCCAATCAGTTTATTTGAAACAACTCTCATAGATAAAAAATAAATATGGACCAGAGAGCTAATCATACATGAATAAAGCAAACTAACAAGCTCTGGACAAAAAATAAAAATAGAAAATCAAAGCTAAACGAAGTACTAGAAAACTAGAACACTCATAGAACAGTAAAAGTGAAAACTAGAGTGTTCTATGCAATTAAAACGAAGTGTGTCATGCTCCAAAACAAATATGTTGGGATCCAACCTTATTGTACAGCAAACAAAATAAAAAAACTAAAAACAAAAATAAAGACGCTCCTAGAATAAAGCATAGTACATGAAGCAATAAAATATAGCGCACAGAAAGATGACATGTTGCTTTGTTGATGAAGAAGGCATCCCCAGGCTTTGATGCTTGTACCTCTTGGATATTTATTGGGGTGGAAGGGGCATCCCCAAGTTTGAGATTTTATCCATTCTTCATTTCATCATATCATTATTCTCTCCCTACACTTCAAAACTTTCTTCATACAAAACTTCACACAATTCTTTATTAGCAACGTTAGTGCAACCAAAATAATAAATTCAGTTGGTCCAGTTCTAACATATATCAAACATCCATCAAAACATTAGCTACTGTAGAAACTCTTTCAAAAATATCTTTCTCTCAAAAGAACCCAAAAAGAAAGAGAATAAGAGGACAATGCTAATAGTGGCAGAAATCTGTCAAAACAGAACAGCCGATAAAGATCGATTTTTTCGAAAATCCTATGTTGCTCAGATCAAAAAGTGCAAAACTAATGGAAATTATATATAAACCTGGGGCATATACTCAAAAATTGGCAGCTCAAAATTACGTACTGTCTGGGAGCACAAATTTTTTCGGTAACAGTAGGGGCATATGCTGAAAAATTGGCAGCTCAAAATTACGTACTGGCTCGGAGCATGAGTTTTTTCGGTAACAGTACATAATCTATTTCTGGACAACAACTTTCCAAAATCTTACTTTCTTCCTATTGAAGTCTACTCTTGACACAAAAACAAAATAAAAATGATAAGGAGAGTTTGTTACAGAGGCAACAACTTCCAAGACTCAACAAAAGAAAAATTATAGAAAATAAAAATGGATTGTCTCCCATAAGCGTTTTTGTTTAACGCCTTTCAGCTAACCGCATAAAGTATTTGCATCAAGTATTATCAAGAGAAGAAGCATAAATATCATAAATGTCGATGGCCTTACACCTAGTCCTCCTATCTTTACGCTTTTTCTTAGGAAAACGATGAGAAGTACCTGGTGGGGAGGTGAAAGTCATGGTGCCTTTTCCCACATCTATCTTTGTTCCAAAGAGTTTCAGCAGAGATCATCCAAGCGTGATTTGTCCCTTTTCTACACATTCAATGACAAGATAATCAGTAGATACCATCCTTCCTAGGATCCTTGTACGCATTCCTTCAGCAACCCCAATGGGTAATATAACAACATTATTGGTGAGAGATATTTCTTCTCCACCCTCAGAAAGTCCCCAAAGATTTAAAGATTCGTAAATATCTTTAGGCATCAGATAAAACTCAGACATAATATCGCAACGAGCATAAAAAAAATTCACCACCTATATCAACTTTTACTGAAGGGGAGCCAACTTGAGGGTTCGGAATTTATTGGAACATGATCATACTTCTCCGGAAGCATACTATAACATTCTTTCAAGCTAGTTGTACTTGTCTCAAGAGTATTTAATCTAGCAAAAATGCTCAGAAGGAACGACTCAAAATTACTAGGTGAGCTATATGTTGCAATCAACTTTTTTATGGAATTAAAAGCTTGATCTCCATGATAATGGAGGAAATATCCTCCTGCTATGGTGTCCAAAGCATATCTATAACGAAATAAGAACAAAATAAAAGCTACTAAGAAGCAAGCCTAGAGTCATTTTAGGTTCAGTTTTATTATAAGAATTATTAATTCTAGACCAAGCTTCCTTAAAACTCTCCTCACTCCCTTGTTTGAAAGTAAAGATCATTTCCTTTGGCGACATAGTAACAGGAATAGACATAGAAACAACTTAAAATAAGAACTATAATAGCAACTAATTTTGTGTATTTTTGATATAAAGAAGAAAACAAAATAAAATAAAGTAAACTATGCAAAACAATAACAAAGTAAAGAGATTGGAGATGAGAGACTCCCCATGCAGAAATCCTATTTCTCCCTGGCAACGACGTCAGAAAGTCTTGATGGTGCTCGATACAAGCAGTTGGGAAACCCCAAGAGGAATGTGTGATAAGCACAGCAGAAATTTTTTCCTTAATAAGAAACAAAGGTTTAATCGACCAGTAAGAGAAAGGAGTGACTTCTGAAGGTGTTGCTGGCTGACTATTGGCAGGGCGCACTACCGACGTCAGCAACAACGTGGAACCTGCACACAACAGAATCGCAATACTTTGCCCGAACTCACAGTGAAGTTGTCAATCTCACTGGTTTTGCTGAATCAAAGGATTAAATGTATCGAGTCGAAGGAGATGTTTGCAGTAATTAAAGAGAGCAGAGCTTGCAGTAAGTAAATAGAGCAGGATTGCAGTGGTTGAATTTATCAGTGTAAAAGAAAGGACCGGGGTCCATAGTTCACTAGTGGTGTCTTTCCATAAAGATAAATAGCATGTTGGGTGAACAAATTACAGCTGGGCAATTGACAGAATAAAGATCATACATAGCAAGGCGACTACTATGAGATTCGTTTGGGCATTACAACATAATACATAGACCGTAATCCAACCGCGTCTATGACTAATAATCCATCTTCCGCTTAGCGTCTGCACCCCTTTTAGTATTAAGTTGCAAGCAACCGATAATTGCATTAAGCATTGTGTGTAAAGTAAACAATAGAATTACCCTCGGATAAAACATTGTTATTTTCTCCCTAGTAGCAACAACACATCTACGTACAATCTTAGAAGTTATTGTCACTCCCCGCATTACTAGAGCCATGAACTCACTATCGAGCATAAATACTCCCATTTGGAGTCATAAGCATCTACTTGGCCAAAGCATGTACTAGAAACGGAGAGCATTGAAGATCAGAAATAACATATGACATCAATCTCAACCATAGTATTCAATATACGTTGGATCCCAGCAAACACAACATGTACCATTACATAAAGATGATCTTGATCATGATAGGCAGCTCACAAGATCTAAAACAACCAACGTTCCCCTGGCGGGCAGAGACGGTCAACACGGTAGAGCCGGGAACAACTAGGGCTGCGGCTGGCCCCAGTCCCTCAGAGCGACGGCCCGCAAAGCCTCCTGGTCGCACGTCCGATGCTATCGCAAGGGCGTGCCACCCGACCTATACCTCGGTCGGAAGGTGTGGATGATGCCTCGCTTAGTTTCCCGCATGGCATACACGTAAACATTAAATACGAGCCTCGATCGGTTCTCGAGTTATCCCGTGAATCGGCTCAAAGAGCCGATCCACCCATGATTCGGACGAGGTGTCCGAATATATGGTGGTCCTGCTTGATCAAGATAAAGCTAATGAGATCTACGACGATTTAGGGTTTTCACCGCATAATCGGATCATCCTACTCACGATTGGGCCTCGCGCTCGCGCACGGTGACCGTAAGCCGATCCTAGACAGGGCCTAAAAACCAACACGAGGTTGATCCCCGGAACATCCTTTCTAGGGCTAGCAAACGCCACCCTACACGCCGCTGGATCCTCCAACCCTTTGTAAGGCCTAACTATTGCGGATGTTAAACTAATCCTTGATGAAACAAGGAGCAATCGTAACGGATCAGATCTACTAAACTATGATCAAG
Source organism: Lolium rigidum (assembly GCF_022539505.1). Taxonomy (NCBI): domain Eukaryota; kingdom Viridiplantae; phylum Streptophyta; class Magnoliopsida; order Poales; family Poaceae; genus Lolium; species Lolium rigidum. The sequence goes on along the minus strand of NC_061512.1, from coordinate 8,556,808 downwards.
CGGGGTGCCGCCCCTACACCTAAGATAGGTGTAAGGGCGGCTAGATGTGCAAGGGTTGCATAACGAAAGCATGTAATTCGAAGAACAATGCTAACCCTAACACATCTAAGATAACTACGTTGCTCGCCATCAAAAAGGCTTCGAGTACGAGCAACGCATGAACAACGTGGGCAGGCTTGTGCTGCCTAGATCGCAAGATGCGATCTAGGCAGCATGGTGCTTACCGGAGAAACCCTCGAGACGAAGGAGTTGGCGATGCGCCGAGATTTGTTTGTGTTGAACGTTGGTTGTTGTTTATTCCATAAACCCTAGATACATATTTATAGTCCAAGGGACTTTCTAATTCAGGCGTGCACCTAACCGTGCACGGGTAAAACTCTAACTAACCGACACGCAATCTAATATGTTACAGATACAAGGGCCAACTAGCCCAAACTTTGCATGTAAGGCCGATTCACGTATTTCTTCCATATATATATTCTTCGAGTCCATCTTGATCGCGGCCCACCTCTGACTCGGTCAAATTCTGGTGATAACACATGCCCCCTGGTTTTGGAAATGACATTTCCAAAATCATTATGCTCTTCTTTCGTCGGGTCATGTCGTGGCAGAGCGGAACCGCCGCAGAATCTTCCATCATTACGCCTCGCCTCCCGGGCTTCTCTGCACGAATTGACAATTTCGGCATCACGTCCTCGAGAACCGTCACGGCATTAAATCTCCACTACTCCCTTTTTATTTATCTACGCCGAACAGTTCGCCACTTCATCCTTCTGCTCCAAACTAGCCTTCAGCCAAAAACAAATCCTCTCCTTTCATGGCTATGTCGTCCTCTTCCTCCTCTCTCGTTTCCCTCCAATCCTCCTCCTCAAACGAGTTGATTCCAGAAACCAACCAGATGGAGGCGTACAACCGGCACGCTCCCAAGCATTGGGACAAGCGGGAGTGGGACTTTGATTTCGTGCCAGAGGGCGAAGAACTCGTCTGGTCAGATGGGGCCATGCCCCTGACTGACGGGGAGGATGACCTCCGATTCCTAATCGACGGAGCACTGGAGGCGGAGAGTGACGACGACGACCCTCCCTTCCGGGGTAAATTTACCTCCGTCACCAAAGAAAGAGAGGATGACGAAGACGAAGATATCTCCTCTGACATGAAGAAGGAACAGGAGGACGACACCTCCTCCGACGAACCGCCACCAAAGCGCATCCGTGGCTGGGCCTGGTCAGATGAGGATGATGACGATGACGAGGAAGAAGCCTCCGCTGAAGGTTACAGTAGCAGCAACGAGGACCTTGCCGACAGCGGCGATGACAACGGCTACCTCAGTGACGGCGAAGACAGCAATAGCCCTTAGAGTAGGGATCTACTAGCATAGGATTAGCTGCAGTAATCTCGTTCCTTTTGTCAAACAATCGGCTCTTCTTTGTAAGAAATCTTATTATCAATGAAAAAACTTCCTTCGTTTTTGCCGATGCCCTTCATGCTGATTTAGCCGTTTGTTAGCCCAACCAATGCTCAATGTCCGGTGGCAACGTACTAGCTTTTCTCAATGATCTGCGAGACAGGCCAATTCGGTCATCCCTCCAAGTTAGCCAGCTCTGCCGATGACGACGGCACAGCCGATCTTAGTAGGCTGGCGACTTGATCTTGAGCAGGCGTCTTTTAAAAGAGCGCTGGAACTGTCTTGGATGCTCAAACTGATGACTCCGTAACAGAACACCACTCTCCGCACTCGCTTGTGTCGTAGGGCTAGCCGATTCCAACCAAATCGGCTCCCCAGAGCAAAGTTCTTTTAGGCCGAGCTGCCCCCGAGCCTTAATCAAGGCGAATCAGCCACATGTGCCGCCATTAGCCTCAAGTCATGACGTAGCCAGCCGATTTTAGCAACATCGGCTCCCCAAAGCAGAGAACCCTCAGGGTGAGCTGCCCCCCGAGCTTCTTCAGTCTACTTCTTGCGCCTTGCAGGCCATATCGGCTCCTTTCCTTCGGTGGATCTGAGGCAACCCACCCTTGGCCTGATCTGCACGTCCAGGCTGCTCTTGGCGTTGAAGAGAGGATCCGAGCCCCTAAACCACTTCATTGAGGAGTTCTTCCATCATAGTCTCTTTTCGTGCTCCATTGATCCTCTGACAGTTATACCTCTTGAGTCGATGGCCATGCATCGGCTTTTATATCCTTAAGTTGATGTCTGCTGCATCGGCTGTGCTCAAAAATTTTCGAATTTCAGAATTTTTACGGCCGACTTATGCATCGGCCCCCATACTTCAATACCCATCACCAAAGGATGAGACGCTTCCACCCATATTTCAATATCCATCACCAAAAGATGAGACGCTTCCACTGCATATCCTGATGTTTTATCCACCTGGGTGCCCCCCCGAGCCGATTCTGTCAAGGGAATTGATGGTATCGGCTATGTTGGATCACATGTTGAACCCAGGCAGAATGGATGGTGAGGATAATTTCGGCCGATTGCTGGAATCGGCCTCCACGTTGTTTGCTCGGTGAAGGTTTTGTAATGCCCCTTCATACATTTTTTGGGGCCGATCACAAGGATCAGCCTTGCCACGTTCGCCCATCGACGTTTGTTTTATTACACGGTCGAGCCGGTGGATAAAACTAGCCTCGACCCCGTTCTTGGTCACGTCGATGCGCTCGCAGCCGTCCAAATTGATGCCCGAGAGCGGCTCTTGGCCCGATGTCTCCCAAATGTCCATGCCGGCCGTTGAAACCTCGACCGAATCATCCGCATGGACGACTTCTACTTCATCTCCATCCCACTGTATTAGGCATTGGTGCATCGTGGATGGAATGCAACAGCTTGGCGTGGATCCAATCTCTCCCTAGTAGGACAGCAGTAGGTACTCTTGCCGTCGACAATAAAGAACGTCGTAGGGACAGCTTTTCCTTTCTACGGTCGGATCCACATTCAGGACACCTTGTGCGTCGATGCTTGGCCGTTGAAATCGCTCGGTGTCACATTGGTCTTGATCAGATCCGAGCCGGAGCGTCCCAACCGACGTAGCATGGAGTATGGCATAATGTTAACCGCCGCCCCGGTGTCTACCAACATCTTGTTGACAGAGCTGCCCATTGATGTAACCTCGCAAGTACAGGGCCTTCAGATGCCTGTAACTTCTTTCTTTCGGCTTCTCAAAGATGACCGGCCGTGGGCCGCAATCCAATTGTGCCACAGGTGCTTCATATAATCTTGGAGCGCTAAACTCCGTTGGAAGAATGAAGACCATGTTTGTGCCGCCCGATGTATCATCATCGGCTTTCCTCTCGCTTGGGGCGCCACTCTTTTCTTTGTGGCCGACCTTCTTCGTCCAGGGTTTGCTGAATTTTGGCGGCCAAATCAGGCCGTGCCTTCCTCGGCGTGTGCAGGTACAATCTTTCGGCTTCTTCCAACCCATGCGTACGCTGAACCCTTCGCTTTTGGGAACGGCCGAGCCCATCGTGGCACCACCCGGGCCGATGATATTTATCTTCTTCATCATCGTCCTCTAGTTCCTCGAGATCTTCCACCCGAGCGGACTCAAGCATGCTTGTTCCGAGGCGGGAGAGGCCCTAGACGCTTGAACACGGACACGTTAGCGGCATCCTTCTTCCTTTGCTTGCATTCTCGGCAGTTCTCGATTGTTGGCAATCGGCTCATTCCGAGTCCCAAGCAATGTTTGAAGAACGGACAGTCCCAAGTGCCTATCCATGTCATCCTCGCCCCTTGACCTTCCTTCAGCGCGACGATTGTACCCGTCGTTGCTTCTATCATGTTGACGGTACCTCCTGACCTCTGCATCAGACCGACAATTTCTCTCATCATCTACGTCGTAGCGCCGACGTCGGCCGTACTTTTGCTCGTATTTGTTGAGGAGATGCTCGGAGAGTGGATGTTGATACCGCACGCTTCTCCCTTCCTCCTCCGTCAAGTACCGTCTGTCATCATCTTGGGGCCGGTCGCGTGGATCGGCCTCCTCTTCATCCTTGCCACGAGAGTGGCTGCTTTCTGCTTCATCTTTGCCATGGCGGCTCGCAAGCCCTGCCATGTTGACACCAAAGGAGAACTCGGTTGGCATATGGAGTGGCTGAGATCCACCATGCTGACGCCAAACAACGGACGTGAGTTTCTATCGAGCTTGACACCGTGCGGACGGATCTTCTCAAAGGAGCCGATGAGTTCGGCTTCGAGGGTTGCCTTGATCTCGTCATGTTTCTTCTTGAGTTCATCAGGCGCATCCTCGTACGTGACCGGAGTGTCTTCCGCCATCTCGGATGTAGATGGCGATGTTGTGGATGTCGAAGGTGGTCCCACCGGGCGTGCCGAACGTGTTGACGTCGAAACCCCCCGGCGGGCGAGACGGTCAACACGGTAGAGCCGGGAACAACTAGGGCTGCGGCTGGCCCCGGTCCCTCGCAGCGACGGCCCGCAAAGCTCTCCCGGTCGCACGTCCGATGCTATCGCAAGGGCGTGCCACCCGACCTATACCTGGTCGTAGAAGGTGTGGATGATGCCTCGCTTAGTTTCCCGCATGGCATACACGTAAACATTAAATACGAGCCTCGATCGGCTCTCAAAGTTATCCTCGTGAATCGGCTCAAAGAGCCGATCCACCCATGATTCGGACGAGGTGTCCGAATATATGGTGGTCCCGCTTGATCAAGATAAAGCTAATGAGATCTACGACGATTTAGGGTTTTCACCGCATAATCGGATCATCCTACTCACGATTGGGCCTCGCGCTCGCGCACGGTGACCGTAAGCCGATCCTAGACAGTGCCTAAAAACCAACACGAGGTTGATCCCCGGAACATCCTTTCTAGGGCTAGCAAACGCCACCCTACACGCCGCTGGATCCTCCAACCCTTTGTAAGGCCTAACTATTGCGGATGTTAAACTAATCCTTGATGAAACAAGGAGCAATCGTAACGGATCGGATCTACTAAACTATGATCAAGCGGGTGCCGCCCCTACACCTAAGATAGGTGTAAGGGCGGCTAGATGTGCAAGGGTTGCATAACGAAAGCATGTAATTCGAAGAACAATGCTAACCCTAACACATCTAAGATAACTACGTTGCTCGCCATCAAAAAGGCTTCAAGTACGAGCAACGCATGAACAACGTGGGCAGCTAGGCCGCCTAGATCGCAAGATGCGATCTAGGCAGCATGGTGCTTACCGGAGAAACCCTCGAGACGAAGGAGTTGGCGATGCGCCGAGATTTGTTTGTGTTGAACGTTGGTTGTTGTTTATTCCATAAACCCTAGATACATATTTATAGTCCAAGGGACTTTCTAATTCAGGCGTGCACCTAACCGTGCACGGGTAAAACTCTAACTAACCGACACGCAATCTAATATGTTACATATACACGGGCCAACTAGCCCAAACTTTGCATGTAAGGCCGATTCACGTATTTCTTCCATATATATATTCTTCGAGTCCATCTTGATCGCGGCCCACCTCTGACTCGGTCAAATTCTGGTGATAACAACATGAGGCACAAATTGGAGAAGACAACCATCTAGCTACTGCTACGGACCCATATTCAAAGGATGAACTACTCACGCATCACTTCAGGCGGGAATGACGATGTAAATGCCTCCAGCGATAATTTTCCCCTCCGACAGGGTGCCGGGAAGAGCTTCAGAACCCTCCGAGATTGGTTCTGTGATGACGACTGCGACGGAACTTTTCATGGATGGAGACTCGGGTATTCAGGTTTTTCCCGAGATCGTGAATAAATAGGCGGAAGGGCGAGGTCGCTGGCCGTCGAGGGGGGGGGGGCACACCAACCCTAGGCACAGGCCCTCCCTTGGCCATGCCATGGGGTGGCCTGGCCGCCCTGTGGCGCCTCTTCTGATGGGATTCGTAGCATAGAAAACAAAAAAATTCCTACCGCGAGAACGCAATCCAAGCCAAGATGCAATCTAGAAGATGGGAGCAACGAGGGGATGAACGAGACTAACCCTTGAAGATTTCCAAAGCCTACAAGAGGAGGCTCTCGTTGCTGCGGTAGACGATCACTTGCCGCTTTCAAAAGCGCATAGAAGATCTTGACGGTGCCACAATCGGGCAGCACCTCCGTACTCGGTCACACGTTCGGTGTTGATGAAGACGACGTCCTTCTCCCCGTTCCAGCGGGCAGCGGAAGTAGTAGATCCTCCTCGGAATCCCGGCAGCACGACGGCGTGGTGGCGGTGGTGGTGGAGAACTCCGGCAGGGCTTCGCCTAAGCGTATGCGGGAGTTGTATGTGGGGGAGATGTAGCTAGGGTTTGGGGAGAGGGGGCTTGGGCGTCGGCCACTTGGGGGCTGCGGCCATGAGTGGCTTGGTGTGGCCGGCCCCTCCCCTATGCCCCTCATTATATAGGTGGAAGCCCCAAGAGTTGTATCCCAAGTCTTCGAATAAGACCCCAACACCAAAACCTACCTTTGGTGGGAAACCTACTCAAGATGGGAGTCCCACTCTAGGTGGGATTCCCACCTTTCCTTGAGGGAGGGTGGCCGGCCACCTCAGGTGGAGCCCACCTGGGACTCCTCCCTTAGGGTTTGGCCGCCCAAGCTTGTGGAGTCCCTCCGGGACTCCACCTTCCGTAGTGCCTTTCTTCCGGACTTTTCTAGAACCTTCTAGAACCTGCCATAAATGCACCTGGATCATTTCCAAACTTGGAATATGACTTCCTATATATGAATCTTATTCTCCGGACCATTCCGGAACTCCTCGTGATGTCCTCGGATCCCATCCGAGACTCCGAACAAAACTTCGAACTCCATTCCATATTCCATATCTACTTAAACGACATCAAACCTTAAGTGTGTCACCCTACGGTTCGCGAACTATGTAGACATGATTGAGACCTTTCTCCGACCAATAACCAATAGAGGGATCTGGAGATCCATAATGGCTCCCACATATTCAACGATGACTTTAGTGATCGACTGAACCATTTACATACGATACCGATTCCCTTTGTCACGCGATATTTTACTTGTCCGAGGTTTGATCATCGGTATCTCTATACCTTGTTCAACCTCGTCTCATGACAAGTACTCTTTACTCGTACCATGGTATGTGGTCTCTTATGAACCATTCATATGCTTGCAAGCTCTTTAGACGACATTCCACCGAGAGGGCCCAGAGTATATCTATCCGTCATCGGGATGGACAAATCCCACTGTTGATCCATATGCCTCAACTCATACTTTCCGGATACTTCATCCCACCTTTATAACCACCCATTTACGCAGTGGCGTTTGATGTAATCAAAGTACCTTTCCGATATAAGTGATTTACATGATCTCATTGTCGAAAGGACTAGGTAACTATGTATTGAAAGCTTATAGCAAATAACTTAATGACGTGATCTTATGCTACGCTTAATTGGGTGTGTCCATTACATCATTCATATAATGACATAACCTTGTTATTAATAACATCCAATGTTCATGATCACGAAACCATGATCATCTATTAATCAACAAGCTAGTTATACAAGAGGCTTACTAGGGACTCCTTGTTGTTCACATAACACACATGTATCAATGTTTCGGTTAATACAATTATAGCATGGTATGTAAACATTATCATAAACACAAAGATATATTATAATAACCATTTTATTATTGCCTCTTGGGCATATCTCCAACAGTCTCCCACTTGCACTAGAGTCAATAATCGAGTTTACATATGTAAAGATATAACACCTTGGCCTTCCGGTGCTTTATCATGTTTTGTTCACGGGAGAAGTTTTAGTCAACGGATCTGACATGCTCAGAAACGTATGTATTTTGCAATTTATTTGCGTCTCAACGCATCACTCATTTCCAAATGAGTCGGCATTAAATATGTTTGGTCTTCCGGTGGAACCTTAATTCCGCGGTCTGAAATATGTCACTAATATTGTCACACACAATATAGCTTCAAAGTCCTGACTCTGTCGGAACTACACCAAGTTCTCAAAGAACCTCTTGACTTAACATCCTGTGTCATTGTCAAAACAATGACATACTCTGCCTTCTTTTGTAGAATCCGTCACAATATTTTGAACTCTTCTAAATCTAGCATAGTCAATTTCTAGCTCATTGTGCTACCTTTTAAACAACACTTAGTCTAATTTGAGATTGAAATTTTATTTTCATATGTGACAAAACAAATATCGGTGCAACACCTTACAGTGATTTGTTTGTCATTTCTCCATACAAAACTATATATATATATATATATATATATATATATATATATATATATATCCTTGGTTCTTCTTAAGTACACAAGAATATTCTTTACTGTTTTTCAATGATCATCACATGAATCATTCTGGTACATGCTCATAACATTTTTAAGAGCACAGTACATCTGATTGTGTACATATTATTCGTGATCTATAATCACTCATGTGTTTTTACTCATTGAGTGTAAAATACACTCAAGTCTTGTTAAAACTTCACATGATAAGAACATTTTCTTAATATTTCTATATTGAACTACTTCAATATCTATTCTATGTACTTTGACTTAAACTTTATAATGTATTTCAATCTATCTTCATAGATCTTGACACTAAATTTGTTTCAAGTCCATATCCTTTCATTGAAATTAATTCTCAATGAAACCTTTTTAATCAAGTATATAATTACATCATTTATAACCAACTATATGTCATATACATAAGTATTATAAATATGTCTCAGCGCTCCCACTTAATTTCTTGCAAATGCAAGCCTCTTCATCGTTTCTGATGAAATCAAAAACTCTTTGATTATTTCATCTGGTGAAGATTCCAACTCCGCGATACTCACTTCATCCAATTGAAGTTCGTATACCTATCTAGTATTCTACGGACTAGCAAAACTCTTGGTTGTATCTTGTATACACCTTTAATACACACTTCTGATAAGTAATGTATTTTGCCATCCTACTAGCATATCTCATAAAAGAAATATGTAGTGATTACTAGAATAATCCACATAGACTATAAGCATTGCTATGGAAGATCTAATCTTATCGTAGTAAACTCTTTAAACTTTGTCGTAAACAACTTTTCGACAAGTCGAGCTTCTTCAACGGATATTTCATCCAAGTCCATCAATTTTATAGATCCACTTACTTTCAAAAAGTATTTATCTATCTTGGATTTCATGGCGTATAGCCATTTTAACGGAGTCAGGGCCCATCATAACTTCTTTTGTTTGTAGTTGGTTTATCATTGTTCAAAATCAATCCTTTGTCCACAAATCATTTATTTGATCACAAAGTAAACCATACCTACAAGGTTCAATATGTACTTCGATTTCCATGGCTATAACACTTTGTAGTCATGGGAGCCATGATCGTCGTGGCCGCTTCCGGAACCGATTCCGATGCTGCGCTACTCTGATCATTATGCTCAGGTTCATAAACCTTATCAAGTTATATTGTCCTCCCACTCAAATACTTTGCTAGAAAACAATTTCTTGGAAATAAGTGATACGTCCAATTTGCATCACTATTTTATATCATAATTTGCAATTATTCATTGATATATTTCATATTTGGAGATAATACTTATGTTATTTCATCTATTTTGCATGATTCATGATTATTGGAGGATCGCGCACCGGAGCCAGGATTCAGCTGGAAAAAGCACCGTCAGAATGCAATATTTCGGAAGATCAACAATTGACGGGGATTACACGAAAACTCCTATTTTTCCAGATGACGGAGGGAGCCAGAAGGGGGAGAAGAGGGGACCGAGGTGGGCCCACCCCATAGGCCGGCGCGGCCCAAGGCCTGGCCGCGCCGCCCTATGAGGAGGGGGGCCCACGGCCCCTCTCGCCTCCTTTTCTTCGCGTATGCCTTCGTCCCGAAAACCTAAGCCAGAGGGGGTACGTCGCGAAGAGTCACAGCCGCCTCTGCGGGGCGGAGAACACCAGAGAGAAAAGAGCTCTCCGGCGGGCAGGAATCCGCCGGGGAAATTCCCTCACGGAGGGGGAAATCGACGCCATCGCCACCGTCATCGAGCTGGACATCATCTCCATCACCATCAACATCATCTTCATCATCATCACCGCCGTCTCCACCACTACACCTCGTCACCGCTGTAGCAATTTGGGTTTGATCTTGATTGTTTGATAGGGAAAACTCTCTCGGTGTTGATTTCTACTTGTTATTGATGCTATTGAGTGAAACCGTTGAACCAAGGTTTATGTTCAGATTGTTACTCATTATCATATCACCTCTGATCATGTTCCATATGATGTCTCGTGAGTAGTTCGTTTAGTTCTTGAGGACATGGGTGAAGTCTAAATGTTAGTAGTGAAGTATGGTTGAGTAATATTCAATGTTATGATATTTAAGTTGTGGTGTTATTCTTCTAGTGGTGTCGTGTGAACGTCGACTACACGACACTTCACCTTTATGGGCCTAGGGGAATGCATCTTGTACTCGTTTGCCAATTGCGGGGTTGCCGGAGTGACGAAACCCGAGCTCCCGTTGGTATATCGATGCAGGAGGGATCGCAGGGATCTCGCAGTTTAAGGTTGTGGTTAGATTTATCTTAATTACTTTCTTGTAGTTGCGGATGCTTGCAAGGGGTATAATCACAAGTATGTATTAGTCCTAGGAAGGGCGGTACATTAGCATAGGTTCACCCACACAACACTTATCAAAACAATGAAGATTAATTAGCCGTATGTAGCGAAAGCACTAGACTAAAATCCCGTGTGTCCTCGAGAACGTTTGGTCATTATAAGTAAACAAACCGGCTTGTCCTTTGTGCTAAAAAGGATTGGGCCACTTGCTGCAATGGTTACTCTCGCACTTTATTTACTCGTACTTTATTCATCTGTTACATCAAAACCCCCTGAATACTTGTCTATGAGCATTTACAGTGAATCCTTCATCGAAACTGCTTGTCAACACCTTCTGCTCCTCGTTGGGATCGACATTCTTACTTATCGAAGATACCGCGATACACCCCCTATACTTGTGGGTCATCAAGACTATTTTCTCGGCGCCGTTGCCGGGGAGTGAAGCGCTATTGGTAAGTGGAATTGGTAAGGGAAACTTCTACTGTTTGTGCTGATTTTATTTCCGCCTGCTGCTATAACTCATTATGGAGAGATCTTCTCTTGAGTGTTTATTTGGGAGATCCACTACTACTGCAAAGGTAGTGGATGAGGCACCAGGTAAGGAAGAATTACCATACAAAATACCTATGAAAATTATTGAACGCGTAGTGGGTAACCGTTATACAGGGGATGGAACTGTCCACCCTGGAGATCATTTACTTGTTCTTACATGAATTATGCGGTTTATTCAAGTGTGCAGGTATTGCTATGGATGAAGTAAGGAAGAAACTATTCTCTCGTATCGCTGTCTGGTAAAGCGGCGCATTGGTATAAATTACTGGATAATGGGGATTCTCTTGAATGGAATGATATTGTGCCCCGGTTTTATTCTAAGTTCTATCCTCCAAGTGAGATTCACAAAGATTGGAATCGCATATATAATTTTTGGCCTCATGAAGGAGAAAGTATTGCCCAAGCGTGGGGGAGATTGAAGTCTTTAATGCTCAAATGCCCCATTCATGAGCTTCCTGGTAATATTATTATTGATAATTTCTATGCAAGACTTTCTTTTCAAGACAAGACCTTGCTGGATACTTCTTGTTCTGGATCATTTACACGCAAGAAGGAAGAGTTTAAAAGGGACCTTCTTAATCGGATCCAAGAAAATACAGAAGGATGGGAGAACGACAAGGATAGAGAATCAGGTATAATTTATGATTATAAATGCATTGAAGCTTTTATGGATACTGATAAATTTCGTAATATGAGTGCTACTTATGGTCTTGATTCTCAAGTTGCTGCAAATCTTTATAAAGCTTTTGCCTCTCATTATGAATTGCCTAAGAAGAACTTTGATAAGTATCATGAACCGTATAAAGATAAAATTGATTCATCTATAAATAAATGTGTTGTAGTTGAAACTGTTGATCATGTTATTCCCGAAGCTTATATTGAAAAAACTCCTTTCCCTGCTAAAATGAAGGAGTACTCTGTTATAAATAGTGCGGTTCATAAAAGTGAAAAGAAACCTATAGAACCTGAAGAACAAATAAAAGTTGAACCTGTAGTTGCAATTGTTAAAGATCTTGTGACTAAAAATGTAGAAGATGGTCATATTATTTTCTGTGAAGATGCTTCTAATATTGTTTCGCATCCTAATAAGTCTAGGAAAGCTAGTGTTCCTATGCTATCTGTTAGAATTGGTGATCATTGTTATTATGGATTATGTGATATTGGTGCAAGTATTAGTGCTATTCCTTATGAGCTTTACACGGAAATTATGCACGAAATTGGTTCTTGTGAACTTGAAGATATTGATGTGGTTATTCGGCTGGCTAATAGAGAAACTATCTCTCCAATTGGTATTATTCGAGATGTTGAAGTTCTATGTGGTAAGATTAAATATCCCGTCGACTTTTTGGTACTTGGTTCTGCTGCTAGTAAATATTGTCCTATCATTTTTGGTAGACCTTTTCTAAATACATGTGGAGCTATTATAGATTGTAAGAAAGAGAAAATTTTGACTAAATTTGCTGGTGAATCTTATGAGTTTAACTTCTCTAAATTTACCAAAACTCCTTATAAAATTGATTCGCCTAATAGTGATTTTAAAGTTGAACAGTGTGCATCTATTGTTCTTGCTCCTAATAATCCTTTGCAGCAACATTTGGAGAATAGTGAGAGTGAAGTTTTTAGGGAAGAAAGAAATGAGCTTGACGAAATTTTCCTTCGTCAACCTATTCTTAAGCATGATTTACCGGTAGAAGATTTGGGTACAACACCACCACCAAAGGAAGATCCTGTCTTTGATTTAAAACCATTACCTGATAATCTCAAATATGCTCATATTGATGATAAGAAAATATATCCTGTTATTATTAGTTCTAAGCTTTCAGAGTTTGAAGAAGAAAGGTTATTGGAAATATCGAAGAAACACCGAGGTGCTATTGGCTACACTCTTGATGACTTGAAGGGGATTTCTCCATCTATTTGCCAACACGCCATTAATATGGAAGATGATGCGAAGCCTGTTGTTGAACCTCAGCGTCGTCTAATTCCTAAAATGAAGGATGTGGTAAGAAATGAGGTATTAAGACTCCTTGAAGCTGGTATTATATATCCTATTGCTGGTAGTAGATGGGTTAGTCCTGTGCATTGTGTTCCTAAGAAAGGAGGAATGACTGTCGTGCCTAATGATAATGATGAGCTCATACCTCAAAGAGTAGTTGTAGGTTATAGAATGTGCATTGATTATCGAAAAGTTAATAAGGTTACTAAGAAAGATCATTACCCTTTGCCTTTTATTGATCAAATGTTAGAAAGGTTATCTAAAAATACTCATTTTTGCTTCCTTGATGGTTATTCTGGGTTTTCACAAATTGCTGTTAAAACTAAAGATCAAGAGAAAACCACTTTCACTTGTCCCTATGGAACTTATGCTTATAGGCGTATGCCTTTTGGTTTATGTAATGCTCCTGCTACTTTTCAAAGATGCATGTCTCGCTATTTTTCATGGCTTTTGTGAGAGTATTGTAGAGGTATTCATGGATGATTTTTCTCGTCTATGGGAATTCTTTTGATAGTTGCTTGCGAAACCTTGATAAAGTTTTGCGAGAGATGTGAAGAAACTAACCTTGTTCTTAATTGGGAGAAATGCCACTTTATGGTTAATGAAGGAATTGTATTGGGACATAAATTTTCGAGAGAGGTATTGAAGTTGATAGAGCTAAAGTTGAAGCCATTGAGAAGATGCCCTATCCTAGGGATGTTAAAGGTATTCGTAGTGTTCTTGGTCATGCTGGGTTTTATAGGAGGTTTATTAAAGACTTCTCTAAGATTTCAAAGCCTCTTACTAATCTTCTTCAAAAAGATGTACCTTTTGTTTTTGATGACGATTGTAAGGAAGCTTTCGAAACTCTAAAGAAAGCCTTAACAACTGCCCCTATAGTTGAACCTCCTGATTGGAACTTACCATTTGAAAGTATGTGTGATGCTAGTGATTTTGCTGTAGGCGCTGTTCTTGGACAGCGAGTAGATAAAAAACTGAATGTTATTCATTATGCTAGTAAAACTCTTGATGCTGCTCAAAGAAATTATGCTACTGATGGCGTGTATTTCACACGTTCGTTGGGCAACCCCAAGAGGAAGGTATGATGCGCACAGCAGCAAGTTTTCCCTCAGAAAGAAACCAAGGTTTATCGAACCAGGAGGAGCCAAGAAGCACGTTGAAGGTTGATGGCGGCGGGATGTAGTGCGGCGCAACACCGGGGATTCCGGCGCCAACGTGGAACCTGCACAACACAACCAAAGTACTTTGCCCCAACGAAACAGGTGAGGTTGTCAATCTCACCGGCTTGCTTGTAACAAAGGATTAACCGAATTGTGTGGAAGATGATTGTTTGCAGAGAAAACGGTAAAAACAAGTATTGCAGCAGATTTGTATTTCGAGTATTAAAAGAATGGACCGGGGTCCACGAGTTCACTAGAGGTGTCTCTCCCATAAGATAAAAGCATGTTGGGTGAACAAATTACGGTCGGGCAATTGACAAATAGAGAGGGCATAACAATGCACATACATGTCATGATAAGTACAGTGAGATTTAATTGGGCATTACGACAAAGTACATAGACCGCCATCCAACCGCATCTATGCCTAAAAAGTCCACCTTCAGAGTTATCGTCCGAACCCCTCCAGTATTAAGTTGCAAAGCAACGGACAATTGCATTAAGTATGGTGCGTAATGTAATCAATAACTACATCCTCGGACATAGCATCAATGTTTTATCCCTAGTGGCAACGAGCACAACACAACCTTAGAACTTTACGTCACTCGTCCCGGTGTCAATGCGGGCATGAACCCACTATCGAGCATAAATACTCCCTCTTGGAGTTACTAGCATCAACTTGGCAGAGCCTCTACTAATAACGGAGAGCATGCAAGATCATAAACAACACATATGCAATAACTTGATAATTAACATAACATGGTATTCTCTATCCATCGGATCCCGACAAACACAACATAGAGTATTACGGATAGATGATCTTGATCATGTTAGGCAGCTCACAAGATCCAACAATGAAGCACAATGAGGAGAAGACAGCCATCTAGCTACTGCTATGGACCCATAGTCCAGGGGTGAACTACTCACTCATCACTCCGGAGGCGACCATGGCGGTGTAGAGTCCTCCGGGAGATGAATCCCCTCTCGGCGAGGTGCCGGAGGAGATCTCCGGAATCCCCGAGATGGGATTGGCGGCGGCGGCGTCTCGGAAGGTTTTCCGTATCGTGGTTTTTCGCATCGGGGGTTTCGCGACGGAGGCTTTAAGTAGGCGGAAGGGCGAGTCGGAGGGCCGACGAGGGGCCCACACCATAGGGCGGCGCGGGCCCCCTTGGCCGCGCCGCCTTGTGGTGTTGGCCACCTCGTGGCCCCACTTCGTATGCTCTTCGGTCTTCCGGAAGGTTCGTGGCAAAATAGGCCCACGGGTCTTGATTTCGTCCAATTCCGAGAATATTTCGTTACTAGGATTTCGAAACCAAAAACAGCAGAAAACGACAAGCGGCACTTCGGCATCTTGTTAATAGGTTAGTTCCGGAAAATGCACGAATATGACATAAAGTGTGCATAAAACATGTAGGTATCATCAATAATATGGCATAGAACATAAGAAATTATCGATACGTCGGAGACGTATCAAGCATCCCCAAGCTTAGTTACTGCTCGTCCCGAGCGAGGTAAAACGATAACAAAGATAATTTCTGAAGTGACATGCCATCATAACCTTGATCATACTATTTGTAAACATATGTAGTGGATGCAGCGATCAAAACAATGGTAATGACATGAGTAAACAAGTGAATCATAAAGCAAAGACTTTTCATGAATAGTACTTCAAGACAAGCATTAATAAGTCTTGCATAAGAGTTAACTCATAAAGCAATAAATCAAAGTAAAGGCATTGAAGCAACACAAAGGAAGATTAAGTTTCAGCGGTTGCTTTCAACTTGTAACATGTATATCTCATGGATAATTGTCAACATAGAGTAATATAACAAGTACAATATGCAAGTATGTAGGAATCAATGCACAGTTCACACAAGTGTTTGCTTCTTGAGGTGGAGAGAGATAGGTGAAGCTGACTCAACATAAAAGTAAAAAGAATGGTCCTTCAAAGAGGAAAGCATCGATTGCTATATTTGTGCTAGAGCTTTTATTTTGAAAACATGAAACAATTTTGTCAACGGTAGTAATAAAGCATATGAGTTATGTAAATTATATCTTACAAGTTGCAAGTCTCATGCATAGTATACTAATAGTGCCCGCACCTTGTCCTAATTAGCTTGGACTACCGGATCTTTGCAATGCACATGTTTTAACCAAGTGTCACAATGGGGTACCTCCATGCCGCTCTGTACAAAGGTCTAAGGAGAAAGCTCGCATTTTGGATTTCTCGCTTTTGATTATTCTCAACTTAGACATCCATACCGGGACAACATGGACAACGAGATAATGGACTCCTCTTTAATGCATAAGCATGTGACAACAATTATTATTCTCATATGAGATTGAGGATATATGTCCAAAACTGAAACTTCCACCATGAATCATGGCTTTAGTTAGCGGCCCAATGTTCTTCTCTAACAATATGCATGCTCCAACCATTAAGGTGGTAGATCTCTCTTACTTCGGACAAGACGGACATGCATAGCAACTCACATGATATTCAACAAAGAATAGTTGATGGCGTCCCCAGAAACATGGTTATCGCACAACAAGCAACTTAATAAGAGATAAAGTGCATAAGTACATATTCAATACCACAATAGTTTTTAAGCTATTTGTCCCATGAGCTATATATTGCAAAGGTGAATGATGGAATTTTAAAGGTAGCACTCAAGCAATTTACTTTGGAATGGCGGATAAATACCATGTAGTAGGTAGGTATGGTGGACACAAATGGCATAGTGGTTGGCTCAAGTATTTTGGATGCATGAGAAGTATTCCCTCTCGATACAAGGTTTAGGCTAGCAAGGTTATTTGAAACAAACACAAGGATGAACGGTGCAGCAAAACTCACATAAAAGACATATTGTAAACATTATAAGACTCTACACCGTCTTCCTTGTTGTTCAAAACTCAATACTAGATATTATCTAGACTCTAGAGAAACCAAATATGCAAACCAAATTAGTAAGCTCTAAGTATTTCTTCATTAATGGGTGCAAAGTATATGATGCAAGAGCTTAAACATGAGCACAACAATTGCCAAGTATCAAATTATCCAAGACATTTTAGAGTTACTACATGTAGCATTTTCCAATTCCAACCATATAACAATTTAACGAAGAAGAAACTTCGCCATGA
>NC_061512.1:8475648-8539291 GCF_022539505.1 Lolium rigidum | reverse complement strand
GGTGTCATTGCTCTCATATTGCTATTACTTGCTCGCCGTATTCTCGTTACTATTGCTCTCATATTACTCGCTACTTTCACATCACCCACGTTACCGGTGCTTTTCCAGGTGCAGCTGAATTGACAACTCAGTTGTTAAGGCTTATAAGTATTCTTTACCTCCCCTTGTGTCGAATCAATAAATTTGGGTTTTACTTCCCTCGAAGACTATCGCGATCCCCTATACTTGTGGGTCATCAGTATGGCCTGCCGCTCTCGCTCCTCCGTGTGCTCGTCCTCAACCTTGAGGACCTCCGCCATTCCGGCCTCGCCGCTCTCGCTCCGCCGCGTGCTCGTCCTCGACCTTGAGGACCTCTGCCAGTCCTCTCGTGCTCGTCCGCGTAAGAGGGAAGCACGTCCGTGCGCTTCAGCTTTGGAGGGCGGCGGTTGAGGTGGATTGGTGGTGGTGGTGTTGTGGGTGGGGCGAACCTCACAACGCCCGTGTTCCCATGCGGAAGACAACGGCCATGGAGGATCTGGTGGTTGAGCTGCCAAATCCTCCTCGTGCAAGGATGTAAGAATAGCAATGTTTTCCACAATTCTGGATATAACTTTTTGCGAACGGGTGTACTTTTCTACCTTTTTCTACATACAGAAATGATGAAAGCCTCGATGTATTTTTTCCCCAATTTCTATAAATGATGAAAGCCTTGATGTATTTTTTTCCCCAATTTCTAGATGATACTTATGCATCCAGATGTATTTCTTCCCCAATTTTTAGATGAACTTATGCATATGGATGTATTTTTTCCCCAATTTCTAGATGAGACTGATGCATCGGGGTGCATCTGGATGTATTTTTTGTTACTTTTATTAAAAATAAAACTATATTTATTACATTCCACTTTTTTTATTACATCCCTGGGGCCAGATTTGAGCTACGGAGCAGGCAAGTGATGTATTTTATAGAAAAAGAAGGATGTGGTTGATGTATTTATTTAGTGATTATTTGATCTACTTTTTATTCTCGCGATGAATTTGCGAAAGAGAGGGGAAGGAGAAAGCAGTATCCGCCCGTGACATTTCACGTTTAGGCAAAGTGGCGCTCCCACGGTGAAAGAGGAAATGTCGGGATTAAGACTTTTCTACTTTTGGAATGTGAGAGTTGTCCAACTAGTTTCTTTCCATTTTTGGGTGGGGCACCCCCTAAGACTATTTTTTTTGAAACATCACTTTATATAAATATAAAAGCAAGCAAGCCGCCTCATTAAAAACCTTCCGGTCCCCTTCGGTACCCTGGTAAGGAAAAGAGTGCGTAAAAAACTTGCACAATAGTTACATCGTTTGCCAACACGGCTACAAGGAAACCAGGAGGATCGTCATGCCACACAGTTGACGTATCCCAGATGGGTGTCTAGGTAGATTATGCGCTGCCATATTGGCCTCCCTCGGGGTATGATGGAACAAAACATGGGTAAAATTACGACAAAGTAGAGTGCAATCTTCATATATTGCCGCAGCTGCTCCAAGAGAATTCCCGCCATCATTCATAATATCAATAACTTCCATGCAGTCGCAATTTAGTTCAATCCTATTGCACCCCACCCGTGTAGCCAAAATAAGACCGTCCCGAAGAGCTCTACCTTCAGCAGTTGATGCATCAGAAACAAAGGGTAAACCACAATAGCTAGCAGCGATAAACCTCCCTGTATTATCACGGATTATAGCTCATGTACTCCCAGAACCCGAATCAACACAATATCCCACATCAACATTCAACTTCACATAATATTCTCGAGGTTTGACCCACCCATGCCTATCAATGCCGCTCTTCTTTTTACGTGCTCTAGAGTAGTTAAGTGTCTGTGTTAAAATGGCTTGAGCAGTTCTCTGCTGGGATTGAATGGTTTCACTGTGAGTCACTTGTCTCCTCTCCCACCAGATATACCAGACCGCGACAGCTAGAAGATCATTCCTCAGCAATTCAGATGTGAAGGGAGCAGTAGCTTTCTTGTCACGCATCAGAGCTTCCAGAGCTGCCCCTCCGTTATTCTCCAAGGCACATACATGCGATATAAGCTCCCCATCCCCAGTTTGTTCCAAATTTCAACCACTCTCGGACAACAGAAATAAGCATGCCTAATACTTTTGCAATCCGTCTGACAGAGCGTGCATTGAGAGCTTGTAATCATGTGTCTATTCGCTAGAACACCATTGCACGGAATAGCACCAAGTAAGGATCTCCAAAGATGGGTTTTAATTTTTGCTGGGACATTAAGCGTCCATACTGTCTTCCACACCGGCAGATTTGCAGAAGTCCCATATCCACTCGTTCTCCTCAATTTATTCCCATGTTGATGTTCCCATTCAAGATGATAACATGACTTCACTGAAAAATCCTAGATTTTGTAAAGTGCCAAGACACAAAGTCCTCCATCCTGCTCCTCGCTAGAGGTATATTACGAATTCTCTGAACATCAATCGGCCAGAACAGA
The DNA here is from genome assembly GCF_022539505.1 of Lolium rigidum. Taxonomy (NCBI): domain Eukaryota; kingdom Viridiplantae; phylum Streptophyta; class Magnoliopsida; order Poales; family Poaceae; genus Lolium; species Lolium rigidum. The sequence continues at coordinate 8,536,818 of NC_061512.1, read as the reverse complement.
TCATTCAGCATCTCTTCATCCCATCCCTCTGTTTCATCATCAATGAGGTCAGTAACTCTCAAATAAACAATATTACCTCAACGTGTAGCGATCCTCCTATTCGGACTAGAAGGGATCCAGGGATCACTCCATATGTCGATATGAGATCCATCTCCAACTCTCCATACATGCCCTCTTTTGAATGATTGGATTCCCGCCCAAATACTCTGCCAAGTGTAAGAACTCCTTTTCTTCAATTGACAATTTAGAATATCACCATCAGGAAAATATTTTGCTTTTAAGATCGAAGCATATAAAGTGTCAGGTTCTGAAATTATCCTCCACACATGTTTTGCCAACATAGCAAGATTAAAACAATGCAAATCTCTAAAACCCATACCTCCTTGATTTTTTTGGCACACACATCTTACACCATGCAAACCAGTGCATGTGTTTCTATTGGTCATCATTTTTCCACCAGAATTGGGACATTGTAGTATTATCCCTTTAATGATCTGCTTAGGTAGCTTGAAAACCGACATAGCATATGCAGGAATGGCTTGAATAACAGCTTTTAGTAGTGCCTCCTTACCTCCAAAAGACATATTCTTCTCTTTCCACCCGCTCAAGAGTTTACGGATTCTATCAATCAAGTGCTGAAAGCAATTCGATCTATCCACCCCCACAAGAGGTGGCAACCCGAGATACTTGTCTGTGATTGCCTCAGTCATATTATTAAGGATAGAGCACACCTCCACCCTAGTATCAACATCAGTACATGGGCTAAAAAAGATACTCGATTTGGCTTCACTCACCAGCTGCCCCGAAGCATTACAGTAATCATTCAAAATCCTCCTTAGGCATTCAACATTTGATGCATCAGCTCTCATCAAAATCAAAGAATCATCTGCAAACAAAATATGTGATACAACAGGAGCCTCTCTACATATATACTCCGACTCCCAAAATATTACCCTCATTCTCTTCAAACTTAATTAGGCTTGACAAACCTTCAGTACATAGGAGAAATAGATATGGTGAGAGGATCACCTTGGCGAAGCCCCCTTGTTGGGTAAATGAAATATGAGAGATCATTGTTAAAGCGAACTTGATATCTAACAGAGGAGACACATGCCATAATAAGATCAACCCATCCAATGTCAAAACCAAGTCGGATCAGAATTTTTTGAAGAAAAGCCCACTCCACTCTATCGTAGGCCTTGTGCATATCAAGTTTCACAACACATGTACCAAATTTCTCTGCCTTCTTATTTTTGATTGCATGGTAGCTCTCATATGCTACTAAGACATTGTCCGTGATCAATCTCCCCGGGACAAAAGCACTTTGAGTACTGGAAATAATCTCTGGAAGAATTAGTTTGGAGATAACTTTATAAACCACATTACACAAACTTATGGGGCGGAACTGTGTAATCAATTCCGGGCTTTGCACTTTGGGAATTAACACAATTGTAGTATTGTTCCAGCCCTCCGGTATAGTCTTAGAGTTCACTGCCTATAGTACCTCATCAGTCAAATCCTTCCCAATTATATGCCAAAATATTTTGTAGAAAACTGCATGCAATCCGCCCAGGTGCCTTCATATCACCTATATTGAATAGAGTTTTTTTCACTTCTTCTCTAGTGAAAGGTTCCAGTAACTTCACATTCATCTCATGTGAAACGCACGAAACCACCTTATCGAGAACATCTTGGTTCGGTTCCTGTACTTCGGCCGTGAAAAGGTTCTGAAAATAGTTGAACGCCAAGTCGAGAAGCTGACCTTGATCATCAACTATGTCCCCAGCTTCAGTTTTCAGTTGATTAATATGGTTCCGTTTCCTTCTAGCTGAAGCAGACCGGTGAAAGAAAGCCATGTTTTGATCGCTATGTTTTAGCCAATTAACACGTCCCCTCTGTACCCAATATAAATCTTATTCCTCTAATAAGTTTTCAATTTGCAGATGTATTTCTCTCTATTTGGATACAGACTCGTCTGACAAAGGCCCTGATAGAATTTTATTCAGCTCTGTTTGCAACTCACGAAGTCTCTTTCTTGGACCCTTTAGCACATTCTTGTCCCAATTATGTAAAGCTTCATGGACCTCCTTTGTATGAACACACAATGAGGCCTCCGCATGCATCTCCTTGGCTCGGTTCCAGGCTGTCTATATTATTTTCAACAGAACTTTCACATAACCACCTCACTTCAAATCTCATAGGTGGTCTTCTAACCGTCCTTTGCATACTCGCAAACCTCTCAGTATCCACCAGATAGGCCGATGATCGGATTTATCAAAATTTTCATTTACTACCCCTGCCAAAGGAAACATCGCTGCCCATCTGGAGTTACAAACAACACGATCTAATCTTTCTCTGATTTGACCTCTTCTACAAGTAAAAATGTCTCCTTCACAATCCATGTCCTCCAAATTGCATACACTCAGAGTATCCCTAATACCCTACATGCAACGTTGGGATCGATGATCACCCCCTTCCTTCTCAGCAGAGTACAAAATCTCATTGAAATCACCCATTACAATCCAGGGTAAATCAATTGCAGTATGTAGGGACCTCAGGTAATCCCAAGACAAATGCTTGCGATCACTACTCGGATCTCCATAGAAACCAGTTAAACGCCATCCCGCCACATCATTCTCATCAATGCGAATATCAATAAAATTAGTATCAACCTCCTTCGATGTAACTGTAATGTTTCTGTTCCAGAACATGACCAAACCACCACTCCTACCATCACATTCCGCTACTAGTACTTCATCAAATAAGAGCCTTTTCTTAGATTTTCTGCCTTTGCTTTACACAGATGTGTTTTAGACAGAAACAACACATCCGGTCTTAATCGCGCCTGGAGCCCCAAGAGTGCACGAACTGCCGAGGAATTAAACATTCCTCGACAGTTCCAACTTAGGAGTTTCATTGCGACCGGACAGACCCCTTGCTGGAGTCTGCCGATCCTCTAGAATTGTTTGAGCTCACACCATCTTTCTTTGACCTCTTCGATCTATCCTTCTCCGATCATTCTCTTGTACCTGGATCCATCGGTGGGTTATTGTCCAGGACCATAGCATTAGGATCCCCAACCTTACCCGCCACATGTGGTAATAAAGCACCACTAGCAGCTTCCTCCTCAAAGTTTAAGCCCCTCTTCGCTGCCAAACCAGGATGCTCCCCATCTTGTACTAGGACCCCTGTCTTGATCGAACTTGTCCCTGTATCCTCCAAGTCAGCACTAGCATCTTCTGGACTGTGCATCGCATTGAATCTCCAACTGATATTAGCATCACGGACGAGCATACCACGCCCTCTACCAGACGGATCCCGACCTCTTCCACTTCCAAAACCCCCTCTATTCCCATTCGCAGATCGACCATACCAAGTTTCAAAGTCTGCCTTGATGAAATCCCCCTACTTCAGAGTACTTTCGTCATGCTCACCAGTACCACACTCAGTATGTATGTGTCCAAACAGACCACAAACCCCGCATAATTTAGGGATCTTCTCGTATTTCACAGCATAGAATTCTCTTTGACGATCGCGTGAGATAGTCACTACCCTTGCCAGTGGTTTCCGAACATCCAGTCAAACTCTAACTCTGACAAAATTTTCAACACCTTGCACTTTCAGTTCAAACGAAACAAATTTCCCAACTTTCTTCTCTACCAGATTTTTAACCAAGCCTTTGTTCCTACATCCAATTGGCAATTTATGAATCTGTATCCACACTGTAATGAAGTTTAAATCAATAGAATCAATCGCAGCAAGACCATCATAAGGTTCAATTGAAATTGCGTTCTGACGGAACAACCATGGCCCCCTTGCTCCACCTTGATCCAATCGCCGAGGCAAGAACACTGGATGGAAAAAAGCTTATCCTCTAGAGGGGTAAAGATGATCTCTTTCGCCTGGCTCCAAGCAACACGCATATGATGTTCAAAGGTTTGCATGCTAAAAGGATTTGCAGTATGAACCCTAGCTAAAGCCGTCCACTTCATACCTTCTTTCGGGACATCAGTTTCATCCTCGAAGTCTAGATCATTGATTTCATCTTCATCTATCCCCAAACGCATCAGCATGTCGTCCAGATCACCTTGCTTCCTCAGCCCCAAACCCGACGCAAGATTCGTCGCACTCGCTTGAGAGGACGCCATCCCCAGACGCCGAGAGAAGACGCATGTAAACAGATCGACCGAAGAGGAAGAACTCCCCGCTGGCGCAGCACCGACGCATGAGGCAAAAACCCTAGTCGCCAGACGTCTAGGTTAGATAAACTGTTCGGGTTGTTGTTACGTGGCACCCCCTAAGACTAAAGAGTGCTAGGGGTTGTTGTGTAGCCATGTCCTAAAAAAAAGAAGGAAAAGAAAACTACGCATTTGCACCGCATCATCCTCAGCGGCAAAAAAAAGTATCTTCAACACCCAGCATTCCTCTCCCTCCGCCATGGGGCTCGCCATGGCGCCCTCCTCTCTCTCCTTCCTCTCCGCGCAACCCCTCCACCCCCGCCGTCTCCACCGCCAAACCGCCGCCCCCACACCTACCGTCCGATGCGCCGCCAAGGCGGCTGCGGATGCGCCGGCCCTGCGGCCCCTGCCGCCACCCAAGCTGGTCCGCTGCCCGGCGCTGGACCGGCAGGCGGCGCGTGCGAACCGGCTTCGCTTCGCCCGCAAGCTCCTCACCCTGCTGCTTTCCAAGCCGCGCGGCTTCCTCCCGCTCCGCGTCCTCCGCCGCTGCCGCGGCTTCCTCGGCCTCCCGCGCCGCCGCCCGCTGGTCCCCTTCGTGCTCCGCTACCCGACCCTCTTCCGCCTCTTCCAGGCCCCCACCTCCAGCCCCCTCTCGCCCTCCCTCTCCACCCTCGCCGTCGGCCTCACCCCCGCCGCCCACGCGCTCGCCGCCGACCTCGCCGCGCTCCGGCGCGGGGCCGACCTCGCGGCCAAGCTCCACCGCCTCCTCCTCATGACCCCCCGCCGCAGCCTCCTGGTGTCCAAGCTCGCCCACATCGCCCCCGACCTGGGCCTCGCCATGGACTTCCGCGCCACGCTCTGCCCCCGCCACCCGGACCTCTTCGCCTTCCACGGCCACGCGCTCCAGCTGGCCGACCCCCCGCCGCCGCCCCCCGCGCCGCTCCCACCGCCGCTCCGCCCCGCCGCCCAGACCGACCGCCTCATCGACCGGCCGCGGAGGTTCCCGCACCTCCCGCTCCGGCGCGGGCTCAACCTCCGCCGCGCGCACCGGGACTACCTCCTGCGGTTCCACACCCTGCCCGAGGTCTCCCCGTTCGAGCCGTTGCCTCAAGACGCGAGCGCGGAGATGGCGGAGCGGCGTGCCTGCGCGGTGGTGCGGGAGGTGCTGGCGATGACGGTGGAGAAGCGCACGCTGGTGGACCACCTCACGCACTTCCGCAGGGACTTCGGGCTGCCCAACCGGCTGCACGCGCTGCTGGTGCGCCACCCTGAGCTCTTCTACGTGAGCATCAAGGGCGTGCGGCATTCGGTGTTCCTGGTGGAGGCCTTCGACGACGAGGGGAGGCTTCTGGTGGAGGATGCCATGCTCGTTGGCAGGGATCGGCTGGAGGAGCTTGTCCGGGAGGGCAAGCGGATCAGGCGGGCTGACAGGAATGGTGTGTTTGCGGTTGATGGCGACAGTGATGAGGATGATGAGGGAGATGACAATGTAGCAGAGGGTTCGTCTGAGTTGGATGGTGATTTTGCAGACTTGTTTGGAGATAGTATCACTGGGGAGGACTGGAATGTGGTGGGTGATGGAGGTGGGATCGACGAAGATGATGCCGAATCGGATGCTATGGAGGAGTTTTGGGTGAAGAAGGCTGTGGCACAAGGGCTGGTTGACAGTGGCACTGAGCATGATGTTTGGTGAGGAGTGTCGATGTGCTAGGCAAATTTTGCCTGGGCTGTTGATAAAGACCACTGATTGCTCAAATGCATTCTTCTCAGTTATTTACAGTAGCCAGATGCCCAGAAGTATTATTGCATAATTTGAGAGCTTTTGATAATGAAGGTGAAAGGTATTTTGTTGCTTGCGGACTAATTTGATGATGTCCCTGGGGAGGACTGGAATGAGGTTCGTGATGGAGGTGAAATCGAGGGGGACTATGGAGACGATGCTGAATCGGATGACATGGAGGAGTTTTGGGTGAGGAAAGTTGTGGCAGAGGGACTGGGGCAGCGAGCATGATGTTTGGTCACGGACTCACGGGTGTTCAGAACATATCATTTTGCCCAGGCTGTTATTGAGGACCACAAATTGCTCAAATCCATTCTCCTCAGCTATCTGCATTAGCCAGAAAGTACATAACTTGGGAGCTTTGGTAATGAAGATGAAGGTATGTTCTTGTTACTTGTGACGTTCACCCATCAAATTCTACTTATAAGAGGAACTTTCACCGTTGGATGTGTAAACCTTCTTGCTGGCTTGAACTGACCTGATTAAGAATGATAAATATGAAACCCGTATATAAGACTTGTATCTCCACACACATTAAAGTTTCTTGTTAAAATTTTAGTTCCAAATTAAGATCCTTGCATTGTTGTTCTCTGATAATTCTCGCATTTTCCTTGCTTATAAGCCATGTTTTATTTTCCGCATTATGAGTTTTCTTATACCTGATGAACTCCCAAAAGCTAAGATCGTAGTATTTTGCACGGAGATGGGACATGCCTTGTAACACCTTGTTCAAAACAAAATGTTTTGGCTTTGGTTTGGCAGGATGCAGAGTTGTCGCTGAAAAGTAAAAAACTGGAAGCAGTTTCTCTTTCAAGTGTTTTGGCTCTTATAGAAATGGACCGTGCTTATAGTACTACTATTCGACGTTGGCTCTACTCAACTGAGAATTAAGATGGAGAACCCAGGGATGACAACCCCCTGTATCCAACTGCCCATCCACAATATCTGGCTGTCCACTATACATACGCATACGCTGTATTCATATCCAAAATATTCAGTTCGTTATGTGGTCGTATATCCCTTGTCAAATGTGGCATGGACCCTCCATATGGACGGTCAGCATTGAAAAATCCGGCCCCTCTTTATTTGCTTGGGTCAAAGTCAGTCTACATTAGCCTGTCAACAACTGTACCTCTTTCTTCCTCATCGGCCATTGAGAGATCCTCATCCAGAGCTGACGCGTTTCGTTGCCTAGTTCCTCCTCGTCGCCCAAGCAGATTGTCCGAGAAGATTCTGTGGTTGCCTAGTCATCTAGAGCTAGTTTGGTTTGTGTCCTGGTGACTTCACGCCTGGCCTGGAGCGTCCCTGGGAGTTGCTAGTAATTCGTTTGGATCATGTCCTGGAGTTGCCTGAGGTAGCCTGGCCTGGGACAGCAGGGAAGGTTGTTAGCCTGGCTAGAGAAGCCAGAGAGATCATTAGCCTGGTCCAGGTGTTCAAATTCGCTCGCCTGGCGGTGGAAGACAGCAGCCTGGGCTTGCTTTTACAGGAATAGCTCTCCTTAGGTGAGATGATGGGCTGTTTTTTTTAAAACTAATACCGCTCCAGACCGGCTACCAACCAAACGCTATTCAGTCCAGGCTTCCTGACCAGGCAATTTTTTTTCCAGATTTCGAGTTCAGGTCAGGCAGCAGTTTTGCCCAGGCACACAGCTGTGGACACGAACCAAACTAGCTCCTAGTTCCTCCTTGTCGCCCGAGCAGATTGGCAAGGCAGATTGTCCGAGCAGATTCGCGTACAGGAGACTGTCTACTACTGTACATTCAAAGCACTGTTGAAATTTCTACCGAAAGGCATCCTCTACGTCGTATGATTCACGTACAGGAACTCAACGCTCCACTCACCTGTACCCTTGTCAGAATCCTCCCGAGCTGCTCTCCCCCATGGCCATTATCCTCAACAAATCTGCGGTTGCCTAGTTCCTCCTCATCGCCGAAGCAGATTGTCCAAGATGATGGTATCCATATCAGTTCCCGAGGGCCCGACCTAGGTAGATCTTAGCCTGGGCTGTATGGAGATGCATTGATTGTTACCAACGAGACACATGATACACCAGCCCATTTAATGCGTACACACTCCGTATTTTTCTTTATCAACCCGTATAGCCACAATATCGATTTACATGGCAATTTTCCTACTACATTGTCCACTGATCTCAACGCTCCCACCTACCGCCGAGATTCCAGGGGGGCTGGTTGCCATGAGCCCAAAATTCACGTCCCTACTTAACTCGTCTTTTGTCTGTAGGGACATAACTAGGAGTGGGCTAGGTTCATCGTCTTGATACTGGTACAGAGTTCACATGAGAAGTACATTTCGTCCTTTTGAATATAATAAAGCTAAGAAAATTCATCACTTGTTTGAAGTAGTGATAGAGCTCACACAGCCACATACCTACCCAAGGACGAAGTTCATAACCAAGGAATTTGTAGCTATTGACGTACCGCATGACCAATGACTTCATGTTACTGCCTACCAGATAAATCTCTTATAAGAAGCAAGACTTCCCTAAGCAATGGTGACTAACTTTTTCCTCATTTCACTCCGATGCCTTAGAATTATGTAGTCCACAATTGTGCATTATTTGTTGTGTCAATGCACCCTAAATATATGAATTTGATATGCATGGGCATAGAAGGCATCTGGAATTACTGATGGATCGCCATGACTACAACACAAACTCGCCAACTCATGACACTGCCACCGTGCATTTCCCTCCTACTCCACCTTATCAGCTAGCCCTGTGCTTCACTATTATACAGACCAATTTGCCCGCTTTTTTCTGGCAATCTCTACATCATTCTCTCAAATCATCATGAGGTACCAGCCATCCAGTCATTTCTTGCTTCGCTCAGCTGAAATGTGGATACGAGAAGATTCGGTCATGTTGAGGATGGTCAAAACAGGGAGATGCAAGGTTGGAAACGTTGTACCTATATCCCTAGAGAGAAAAGGTGAGTTAAGCAGAGCCAACATCGCCTAGTGCTATATACATAGCGTTCCCCAAATATCACTGTCCATATCTATAAGACCCAGGACGCTTGGAAGACAAACTGCTTCTAGTTTTTACTTTTCAGCGACAACTTTGCATCCTGCGAAACCAGTCAGTTCTTACTGCCCGATATCGTATCAAGTGCACATATACTGAGCATGTATTTACGCACATGACATAAGATTTCAGATTGCAATTTGAATCATAATAACAACAACAACAACAACAACAAAATACAATTTTGGTGCCGACAGTGGTGACTGGCCAGAATTCATTACTCAGTTTGAAAATGTATGCTTTTTTATTTATTTTGTTTCACGAAGCGTAACTTGAATTGAAATCTGAAATTTTGTACCATAGCTGAATCTTAGTGTTTTTAATCAACAACTTTAATGGGGTTATTTTGGAGCACCGAGAGCAGCGCAAGGCTAGAAGTGCCGAGTGTTGCACTTCAGCCATAAAGCTTGACTTCCATGGTTACTCTCGGCACGCAACACAGCCAGCTCGTGAGCTGGTTTGTTACAGGCCCTAGGGCATGTCACAATTCTGAGTTAACGCCATGCGCAGAAGGAACTTTGCCTGAAGGAAGACTAGAGGTCCAGTCCTGACAGGTCACAGGTCAGGAGCTCGTCTCAGTTGCTCGTTTAAGCACAATGCAATTGCTGAAGACCACCCGCCTGAAATTCATAGATTATTTAGTCAACAACTGGAATAGCCAGATTGTAGTGCTTAAGCAGCTTCAGGAATTCACGCACACATGGCGAAAATAGTGCCTTCGGTGCAGTCTTGGCCGATAGGCCCCCAGCCTCCCGATCTCATCCTCTTGGAAGGTGCCATGTATTTTCATTTTAGTCACATCAGTTGATGGGGGTTTCCAGCTTTGATCCTAATGGACGGCTTAGGTTCCTTCTTGAGATGGTTTCTCCATGCTTCAGTATGGCGTGGGATCATGAATTGAAATTCATCCACAGCAAGGGCGTCTCTCCTGGTGGTTGATTATGTTGCGCTCCAGCCACCAGCACCAAAGGAGCGTGATCACCCTTTCATGCTCTCATCCGATGGCGGGGCCAGGATCTGGTCTCCTCCAGGTTCAGAGGTTGCTAGCATGCTTTCACTTTACTCCGAGGAACAGGTGCCCGCTGTCCTCAAAGTAGCGGTTACAGCACCTGACATCAAGCTCAACTCCTCATCTGGCGATGTTCGGGTGGTTCCACAGCCTACCCGAGGTCTCCCCTTTTGAGCCATTCCCTGAAGACGCGAGCCATTCCCTGAAGACGCGAGGAACAGGTGCCCGCTGAGCCTCGAAATGGCTGAGCGGCGTGCGTATGTGGTGGTGCGGCAGGTTTTGAGCGATGATGGTGGAGAAGCGGACGCTGGTGGACCACCTCATGCACTTCCGCGGGGACTTCGGGCTGCCCAACCGGCTACATGTGCTGTTGGTGTGGCACCCTCAGCTGTTCTACGTGAGCATCAAGGCCGTGCTGCACTTTTAAGTTCCAGTTAAGGTCCTCACATGGTTGTCCTCAGATAATTCTCAGGTTTTCCTTGCTTCTAAGCCATGTTTTATCTTCCTCATTGAGTTCTCCTATACCTAAATGATGAACTCTCAAAAGCTAAGTTCATAGTATTTGCACGGGAATGGAACAGGCCTTGTAACACCTTATTCAAAAACAGAATTTCTTGACTTGGTTTGACAGGTTGCAGAGTTGTTGCTGAAAAGTAAAAACTAGAAGCGCTTTGTCTTCCAAGCCTTTAGGTCTTATAGATATGCACAATGCTATTTGGGGAATGCTATGTATATAGTACTATGTGTTGGCTCTACTTAACTCGCCTTTTCTTTCTAGGGACATAACTATGTGTTGTCTATGTGCACCACCTTGATATTGGTACAGAGTTCACATCAGCAGTAAGTTTCGTCCTTTTGAAAGATAAGAAAGCTAAGAATATTCATCATTTTTATGAAGTAGTGATAGAGCTCACATAATGATAGACCTACCCAAGGATCAGGTTCATAACCAAGGATTTTTTTAGCTATTAACGTACCGCATGATCAATGACTTCATGTTACTGGCTATCTAATAAATCTTTTATAAGGAGCAAGGCTTCCTAAGCAAATTATGACGAACTTCTTTCTCATTCACTCCTATGTCTTATATTGTCCATGGTTGTGCATTATTTTTGAGAAAAATGGTTGTGCATTATTTGTTGTGAATGCACACGAAGGATATGAATTTGATATGCACTGGCATAGAAGGTATCAGAGGGCACCGGAATTAACGGTTACCGCGAAATCTCGGTAATTTACCGAACGAATTAATTAAAACAAATTTTGAATTCAAAAAATTTAAACCTTTTAAAAAATAACTATCCTAATTTCACTAAAGTGGTTTCTAGGCTGAGTGATTAGGCCATCTCCCTTTCGTCCTGCAGGTCGGGTGTTCGATTTCCCTGTAAGAGCAAGGACAATAGTGTAGCTAGCTGCTGGCTATAGTGGATTGCCATGTAATCAATAGCCAACTTATAGCCACCATGTACAATAGTTGACTCCAAAGATGTACCACTTTATTAAAATCTGGTTCACCTTTCACTCTCACAAAGTGCATAGGAGCACGTTCTTGCATAAGAGTCCACTCCTCCAACTAAGCATAGATATAGTATTTTATTTTTTATAGCCAGCTGACTGAACCTTATTGTACTTGCTATAAGACATCCTACGTTTTTGCTATTTAATGAGTGAAACTCAAACCCGCGGCCTCGCTGGCCTATCTCGAGAGGCTAACCACTATAGCAGACCAATCTTTGTGTATAAAGTTCCGTCAGTATTCTACTTAATCATGTTTTTCTGATGATTTTTTTTTGGCAGGTAGCGTTGTTTCTCGGAGGGTAACGTGATTTCCGTAGTCCCTTCTTACTGTAAGACATCCTACGTTTTTGCTATTTAATGAGTGGAACTTGAACCCGCGACCTCGCTGGCCTACCTTGAGAGGCTAACCACCATAGCAGAGCAATCTTTGTGTATAAAGTTCCGTCAGTATTCTACTTAATCATGTTTTTCTGAAGAATAAATTCAAATGTAACCAAATTGTTTTGGCTGGCAGCCTTGTTTCTCGAAGGGTAACGAGATTTCCGGTTTTCGGCGTCTATGAGTTTGAGTATGTCTTTATGGATTTCTACTATAATGAACAGATAGAGCACCTACTAGTTATCATAAAAGAACGATATATTTATGTAGTTTTATGTTTGTTCATGTATCTAGCATGGTTTTTGAGTCGCTGTATAGTCGTTGTATAGTCGCTGTATAGTCGCAGAGTCGTTTTCCAAAAATGGCGGCGACTCGCGACTTATGGCGACTATACATGTTTTTTGGTTGACTATACATGAGTCGCAGGGTTTGGCGACTCACTTTTGAGTCGCGACTCGAAAACCATGGCATCTAGTAGCGGTAAGAAAGGCTCAACACTTTGGACATGCAGATGATCATGGGCGTACGCACAGGGTGGGCCGGGTGGGCCGTGGCCCACCCTAAATTTTCCGAAATTTCTTTACTACCCCTGATCTACTGCTGCAGAACGTGGACCAATTGGTCTTTTTCCTATTGATCGTTCCAGGCTTCCATCCAGCTTTTCTCTCGACTCTCTCCCAAGTTCTGGCTGCCCAGGCGCAGAGGCGCTCGGCCACTCGCCGCTGGGCCCAGGCAAGATCGGAGCAGTCGCAGTGGTAGCAGCTAGCTGCAGCAGGCTAGTGAATACTGAATAGAAGATTGACTTGAATCTTTTGCGTGACAGCGTGAGATAATTTGATATAGAAACCGATCACGGGAATAGAAAAGATTGCCCAATTTATTTCCCAACTAGAAAAATAGTTACATACTACAAAATCACTTATAATGGGAATATAGAAAATATTACTTTCCCAACTAGAAAAATGCATGCTATATTCCATCATGTAAGACTACAAAAATCTCACTTGTGTCTATAAACCGAATACAGGAAGATACTTTCCCAACTAAAAAATGCATGCTATATTTCTGTCATGTAAGACTATTCTCGCCTTTGAACATTTGTATTGTAATTGTGCATATTTGATATATAGATCTATTAAATTTCAATGTTGCTGGTCGAGTGGCCTTTTATATTGTTTATTTGGCAAACTTTTATTACAATCACGGGAGTGTAATTTTTTTTTTTGAGGTGTGCCCACCCTCCAATTTTTTTCTGCGTCCGCCACTGCAGATGATCCACTGAAATTTGACCACTTGGTGCTTACTGCTCGATAACATATCAGGTGCACATATACCGAACATGTGTTTATTGTATGATATAAAATTTCAGACTGAAATTTGATTCACGCATAAAAGAAAAATTCCTGTGCTGATAATAGTAATGGACCAGAATTCATTGCTCACTTTGAATCTATATGTATTTTGTTTCATGAGACACAAGCTGCATTTAAATCTGACAATTTCTATCATAGGCGAAACTAGGTTTTTGTTTTCACAACTTTGATGGGGTTATTTTGGAGCATGGAGAGCACCTCAAGGCTAGAAGCACCTGATAGTTTGTCCCCTAATTAAAGTGCAACGCTTTCTCTTGAGATTTTGCCCATGCTGTTAATCAGGATTACAAATTGCACAGAGGCATTCTTCTCAGCTATCTACAGTAGCCAGAAGTATTAGTGCATGACTTGGGAGCTTTGGTAAGGAAGGTGAAGCTGAAGATGGAAGGTATGTTCTTGTTACTTGTGATGCTCAACCAATAAATTGTACTTCTAAAAGGACCTTTCAGCTTGGGATGTGTAAATCTTCTTGCCTAGCTTGTAATTAAGAAATATGGAACCTATATATAAGGCTGTTATCACTACAAGCTTGCTAGTTTCTTCTTAAAAAAATTGTTCCAAATTAAGATCCTCGCATTTTCCTTGTCCTTACAAGTCCTGTTTTCTTTTCCTCAGTATGAGTTATCATGCACCTAAATGACGAAATCTCAAAAGTTAAGTTCATAGAATGCACTAGAATGGAACATGCCTTGTGACGAAAAATTCAAATAGAAATATTTTGGCTTGGTTTGGCAGGATGCAAAGTTGTCACTGAAAACTAAAAACTAGAAACAGTTTGTCTTCCCAGCGTTTGGGTCTTTTTTTGGGAAAATTTGCTGGCGGACACCGTTATTTTTCGGTCTTTGCCAAAACACACCACCGAAATATGTCTTTGCGTAGTACCATTATAATTTCGCGGTACGTTTGCCAGAACACACCATGTGACCCAAAAAGGAAAGTTTGATTTTTTTTCTGCTTAGGATAACCATCCACGTCCGGTTTAGATTGGTTTTTTTGGTAGTTAAAATTTTGGACCAGCCGTCTTTAGCTTTAACGGATTTTTTGGGGCCCAGGTATGAGTTTCTAATGCAAAAAAGGTTTTTCTGTGCCTTGTTAGTCCGTACGTATCCGGCGGATGCAAAATAATAATTGGCCAGCATTTTGACCCAGTCCAGACCATATTTGAAGTACTACGAACAACATCGGCATATTAAAATAAGAACTTTGACAACGCACTTTAAAATGCTTAGCACCGCCCACAAATTGACAGGTTGAACATAACCGAGCAGATTAACATGGACATATATGGCGTTCCAGAATCAAAATGGCGAGTTTAAAACATAGGTTTATGTTCAAGTTCAACTAGCAAAAGTAACAGACCGTGCATATATCCTGTATTACATACAGCAAACCATATTCAACTTTACTTTTTGGCGATTTTGACCTCCAACTTGCGACTTGTTTTCTTCATGGCTTTAGACTTAGCAGCAACTTTCGACTCAGCTGCATCTAGCCCTATTGTTTCTTGGGCTGCAATAATCACACACATGTAAATCACATTAGACAACAAACATCATGTAAATATTGCAAAAGAACTTGCATATTTGATTACCTTCTTGTCATAGGGCTATTGTTGGTATCAATGGTACAAACAAGTTGTTTTGTTGGTGTGCCCATTCCCTGTATTGTCGCAGAATCAAGATCTAATTGCCGCTTGCCGCTGCAGAAAAGTATGAAGACAGGTGTAAACATTTTTGCTAGCATGAAACTAGTGAAAAAAATGCATTTATGATTACCTTCTTGTCATTGGGCTACTAATATCCATGGATGGAGCCTGGGCTTTCAAGGTGTAGTCTGAATATCCAGAGATGATGCTTCAATGTGTGTAGATGGTGCTTCAGTCTGTTTAGATTGTGGTTGAACTTCAACTGCTTTCTTGCTCCTGTTCCTTACTCTCTTCGGTTTAGGTGGTGCAGGTGGAGGTACATTAGGATCAAGCACGGTCTCATTGCAAGTTTTCTTCATGTGGCCCTTTTGATGGCAACGTTTGCATGTGACCATTCTGCATCCCTTTCCTCCTTCTTCCCATCCTTTGTATCTTCTTGTCATTGGCCTCCCAGCTGCACGTTTTAGAATAGGGGGCTAAAATTTAAAGCCAGGGTCTACCTTCGGCTTCTACGTTCAGCTACTGCTGCCTATCTGTCATTGGCCCCACCCAATTTTCATATGCGTTTATGAACTTGTTAACTGAGTAGTAGTCGTCAATGTAATCTTCCATCTTGGGATTTCTCATGCTAGTGATAACATGTACAGCAAGGCAAACCAGTTATTTGCCACTGCCTACACAGGCAAACCAGTTATTTGCCACTGCCTACACGTGCATGTTCTATTTGTGAGATCCAATGCATGCTTCCATGGTTGCAGGTCCTTATCAACACCTTGAACTAAAAGTGCAACATTGTCACGATCTTTGTTATAAAATGTGTGGACGTATGGTAATCCTCGGCTCTTAGCATTTTCATCCTTGACAACACGAGGAAGAATTTTCCCGCAAAGTTCATAAGCAATTCTTTTTCTCAAGTCCATTTTCTCCATTATCATCTGCCTTATTTTACCAAAAAGAGGAATGACTGGAAGAGCCTTTTCTGTTCTAATCCAATTATTGAAGGATTCAACAATATTATTGGTCACATAATCTACGTTGCTGGTTTCAGAGAATTGATACCTTTTCCATAGGTGCTTGTGGTTGTCCTCCAACCACTGCATGGCTTCAGGAGATGCTTGAAGCATAGGATTGTAATGTTGCTAAAAAAGAAGTACTCTATACGCTCTACAAGCTGGCCACAAGTGCTTGAGAAAGACATCACAACGGATTTTTTTTTCATAAAGTTCTTGAGTAAGTGCCACATTCACTCTATGCTCCACTCCATTTGTGAAAACTTGGGTAACAACAACATCTATACCTTTACCCGTGTCACTGGATATAACTAATCCAGGGGGTGACCCAATAGCCATGTGCAGCCTGTCAAAAAACCATGTCCAATTATCAGCCGTCTCTGAACCAAATACGCCGTATGCTATTGGAAACATCCAATGGTTCCCATCAATAGCAATGGCAGATGCAAGTTGTCCTTTGAGAGCCATTCCATGACCCTGTCACATACCCAATGATTATTTGCCATGCAGTTCTTCTCCACTGTCCATGTGCTTCCGCAATTGTGTTCCCTTGGCATCTTCTTTATCTACATTAACAAATGTACACATCAAAACCATGTTGTAGAATAAATTAGCAAAACAGATTTACTAAAGCAAAACACTACACACCTGCCAAGTCCTACCATTTTGAAGTTGGCTTGCATGTATCCTCCACTTGCATCTCTTAGCCATGCAATAGCCCCTATACCTTGTTGCCTCGGAATATGGAGCTGCAATTTCATATTCACCCTTTACTGCATATTAATTGCTTTCTTAAAGCATTTACCATCTTCAAATGTAACACCAACTTCAGTTTTGGGGTTCTCAAAATCCTCACATGGACAATGGTCTCACACCCAATTGTGTCATCCGCAACAAGGTCATCATGAAATGACTCATCGAAATCATACCCATCATCTAAGTTGGATTCACCAGAGTCAGATAGCATAGCAACTCTTTGTATTCACACTCATCATCTACGCCAATATACTCAACTTCCGCATCAACCCAATCATCAAAAACATGTGGTTCCTCTCTGCTAGAAGACTCATGGTCACTACGAGGCAGCTGTTGTGGTTTATAACCTGGAATTGAGGGATCGGTTAGCTGTGGCACACAAGCGGATGTACAACTATCCCCTTTGGAAAAAGCAGAAACCATAATAGGAAGCCTCTTTTCATCCCAATACATGCCTATTGCAGCCAACAACAAAGTTTCATGGTTGATTTCTGCAAAGGACTGCCTAACTTTATCCCAAAAAGTGATTAACAACTTCTGACTTGGTCCATGTTTTATTTCTTGATCAAGTTTTTGGTTGAAATCTTTTAAATTGGCACAATCCTTGTCTACAACTTTTTGTTCATCTCTAGTTGGATGCCATACTTGCGTCCCATTATCACAAAATTCAGCATATGCGCACACCCGAACATCAATTCTGGTAGCTGAACTACAATCCATTCTGTTCAAAATAATAGGAATATTAGCGACTATATTCTAGGAAAAATACTCTAGTAAGACTGGATCAAGTACCTAGTGATAATTGCCAAGGAATATGGCCAGATATACTGTTAGGATAATCTAAATTGTTACATTGCACCATCAGTACTGATTGATATAAGAGATCCCTTGATATAACTACTACTGATAAAGTGCACAAAGGTGCAGGCATCACATAATGTCTTTGGATCATATTCAACATTTCTTACTACTGAATAATATCAGCGGGCTATCTACAGCCATGAGACGTGAGCTAGCAAATGATTTAGTGCTCAACTTGGATCAATATACATACATGCGTAATTGGGAAAGAATCTGGGCAGAAATTTACCCATCGGGCACCCAGGCCGTATCGACATCCATGGCCGCCGGCAGATCATGAGAAGCGTTGTGGGGACGATGTATTTCTCGCCGGCGGTGAGAAGCAGAATAGCGGCGGCCGGCAAGATGGAGGACGGCCGTTCCCGAATCCCGCTAGGGCTCGTAGCTGATGGATGCAGGGCTTCGTCCCCTTCTTCGCTAGGTGTATGGAAGAAAACCAAAGTCTGGTTGGTTTTATTTCTCTAGATCACAAGCAAAACCGGTTTGATTCTCAATAATCTAGTAATTTCGCAATAAGAAAACAAATATTTCTGTTTTGGGCATTGGTATATTTTGGCAAACATACCGCAAAATTATAATGGTACTAGGCAAACGCACATTTTAGCGGTGTGTTTTGAGAAAGACCGAAAAATAACACTATCCTGTATCAATTTTTTTGTAGATCAATAGGAATCTCCCATCCCGGGTTCCATTGATGAAATCAATGAAACCTGGCCGAGCAGGTCTGTCTGGTTTTGTTAAATCAAGCAAAAGCATGTTTCTTTGCAGGAAATAAAGGCCACATGCCGCTAAACAGAACTACAAAACGGGGAAGCAAAAGTGTGTCTACCGGAAAGCTGTTTGTGTGCCAAGAGGGCGGTGGTGCGGAGATTTGTAGTGCTCAGCTACGTGAGCGAAGAAGCCGCCTCCTTGCCAATGTATGGCATTCAAGAGGAGGCGAACGAGCAGTCTATATGCTTCGAAAGGAAGCCTACCAGGAAATTTCGCGGGAACACACTTCAAACACGAGAAATGTTCAAAGATGACGCCAAGAACCCAAAACGGTTGATAAATATGCGAACCGTAGCAAATATAATGCACACGATTTGCTTTCCGGTAGAAGTTTGTTAACGATTTCTCATAAATGCACACTTCGACCATGTGCAATGATTTTCATAAATGCTAACGATTAATCCTACGTGAGCATGTGTGATACATTAAGTTACATTCCTTCGTAGAAGTTTGTTTGAGATGTCCCCGCCAAAGAGCCTGCCTTGGCCGCGGGCACATGGTCGATTTTTTTGGATCGTTTGCACCACACGAATTACACTATCCACATGCGATGGCAGGCCTTAAAAGACCTGATCTATACTAGTGAATAGCCGATGGTTTCTTCTTATGGAGTTGTGTGCTATATCTGACTCACGTTCTCTTATTAAATTTCGTGTGCGATGTGCACGCGAAGGAGCGCGCATGGGGTATAGGCATAGATAGTCACAAATATGGATTAAAAAACCGAAACATACATATTCTCTTCTAAGTGATGGATCTTGGGAAGGTGCGGTACCCTGGCTTCTCCTAATGTCTCCTAATGTGAAGGAACCGTTGAAGTTCGTTGCGATAGGAAACTCAAGTGATTTTGGGATTAAGCTTAATTTGATCTGAAGTTGCACAAAATCCCCAAAAGAATTAGCCCTAAATCTCTAGGCAGAAATCACCTGAAGCTTATGTATTTAGCTCAAATCTTGAACCCCAAATATGCGGCTTCGCCTGCAACCTTCAGAAATGGCGACGAGTGGGGCAGTGGCTTAGTGAAGCCCTCGTAGTTCTTGAGTGTAGGACCTAGCTAGATATCTTTGAAGGAGGATGCGAGTGATGACCATGCACTTGAAGCTAAGATCCTTGAGAAGTGGTCAGCCTTCGGTGGTGGCCGTGACCAAGGGCACATCATAGGAGCCATGGATAGCGGCATGAGCCAATAGTTCACAAACTGTGGCTTACCCTTCATCTTGGCAGCTCGGACAAAGCGGAACCTTTTGACGGTGACACGCGGGGTCAGACATAGCTGTTGGGGACAATGAGCAGAACCGAGAGCAACGTTCTACCTGAAGATAGTGTGACCGGTGGCAAAGTTAGGCAAAAGAGCAAGGGTATGATAAAGTGCGAGGGTGGAAAATTGGCCAGTTCACAATGGTTCCTTCACATAATTTTAAAAGAGAATTCCTTGTTTGACACTCATTAAAAGTTTGGTTCCTTATTTGAAACTGAAAAAGTTTTTCTTCCTTATTTGATGCCATGTTAAATTTTTCTTTCCCTGATATTGCCGTCTGTTCCGTTAGGCTCCTCCATCAAGTTTTCTATTGTAGGACCAAACTAGCCCTCCAGGTGCCAATGTGCAATGCTTGTAAAAAAAGATTTGACCTAATCCTCTCATCCCCTGTCTAGAGAAATCCCTCCTGTGTCCATGTCCCCATTCGACCCAATAAAGCAGCATGCTCCTGTTGTACCTTGACGCGCTAGCCACGTCACTTCTCATACCTATCCATCAGCTGGCTCGGTGCCCGATCGGCACGAGTCCAGCTCATGGACCAGATGTGTGATCGACATACTCCCACCGTCTTTAAATAAGTGAACATTTAGTCTTAAACTTTATCCATCAAATTGTGGACGTCTATATTTCTAATGTACTTTAAAATAGTAAAAATTATTTCTCTCTCATTACACGAAAATCAAATCCAATAATATTCAGCACATGTTTCTTAATTTTGTACATGCATTTAGCTTATTGGAGGTAAAAAAAATTAAAGAGGAGAGATATGTTGGTTTGCATCTTCCCAATATAATTTTCTCTTCTTTTGCTAATCTATCTTAAAAATCACGCACGTCCACTTATTTGTCGACGGAGGGAGTACGCGAGTGTGGCGTGGGTACACGGACGTGTTTGCCTGGACGATCGGAGCATCTCCGTTGCTCAGGCTTGCCAGAATGCTGAAAGTGTAGGCTCGTACGCACACATACACGTACGTGTCTCCCTAAGAAATATGAAGAATCATGAATGCATGGCGAGCTAGCGGGCGTTTAACAGCCACGTCGAACAGTGGCACAAGGATGACTTCATCTAATTTCGGGTCTATATATTGCATGTCGAATTTTAGTCACATAATGCACGCAGGGGTAAAAGTGACAAATAAGAAATTCTCTCTAATTTTAATGGGTGGGTGGGGGCGGGGGGCAATGGCCCCCTTAACATACATTACATCGCATTAATTCGTATAGAACTACAGTATAGAACGGATTCTAGAGCAATCCCATTTGTAACTGGGACTAAAAACGACTTAGAGTCTAGCATGGACTCTCGAGCATTAGTCTCTCAGTTGCGACTCCACTTGCAACTAGGCAACAAGAGTCCGTTGCAACCCTACTTGCAACTTGTATAAAAGCAAATGCGTGGATTTCAAGAATTTCTCTTTAAGTTGCGACCCCACTTGCAACTAGGACAGAAAGACGAACTAGGATTTAGCGCAGATTCTAGAGTATTTATCTCCTAGTTGTGACTATACTTGCAACTAGGAAACATGAGTCAGTTGCGATCCCACGTGCAACAAGGACAAAAACTATTTAGGGTGTATCACGGATTTCAGAGTATTTCTCTCTCTCGGTTGCAACTCCACTTGCAACTGGCAACAAGAGTCTGTTGCGACCCCACTTGCAACTGGACAACAAAAGTCAGTTGCAACCCCACTTGCAACTAGGACAAGACAAATCATGGTTTAGCGTGGATTCCGGAAAATTTAAAGTTGCGACCCCACTTGCAACTAGGACATTGTAGGACAACGTTGCATAGAAAATAAAAATTTTCCTACCGCGAACACGCAATCCAAGCCAAGATGCAATCTAGAAGACGGTAGCAACGAGGGGATATCGAGTCTCACCCTTGAAGAGATTCCAAAGCCTACAAGATGAGGCTCTTGTTGCTGCGGTAGACGTTCACTTGCCGCTTGCAAAAGCGCGTAGAAGATCTTGATCACGATCGCTTCCGGCGCCACGAACGGGCAGCACCTCCGTACTCGGTCACACGTTCGGTTGTTGATGAAGACGACGTCCACCTCCCCGTTCCGGCGGGCAGCGGAAGTAGTAGCTCCTCTTGAATCCGACAGCACGACGGCGTGGTGTCGGTGGTGGTGGAGAAATCCGGCGGAGCTTCGCTTAAGCGTGCGGGATGTGGTGGAGGAGAGAGACCGCTAGGGTTTAGGGAGAGGGGGTGGCCGGCCACTAAGGGGTGCGGCCAAGCTATGGCTTTTGTGTGTCCGGCCCCCTCCCCTTGGCCCTCATTATATAGGTGGAACACCCAAGAGTTGGTGTACAAGTCTTCGAATAAGACCCCAACCCAAAACCTTCCATGTGTAGGGAAACCTACCCAAGGTGGGATTCCCACCTCAAGTGGGACTCCCACCTTTCCATGAGGGGGTGGCCGGCCACCTTGGGGGAAGTCCACCTTGGACTTTCCCCTCTAGGGTTTGGCTGGCCAAGCTTGTGGAGTCCTTCCGGGACTCCACCTTCCATAGTGCGTTTCTTCCGGACTTTTCTAGAACCTTCTAGAACCTGCCATAAATGCACCGGATCATTTCCAAACTTGGAATATGACTTCCTATATATGAATCTTATTCTCCGGACCATTCCGGAACTCCTCGTGATGTCCGGGATCTCATCCGGGACTCCGAACAAATATTCGAACTCCATTCCATATTCAAATTCTACCATTTCAACATCCAACTTTAAGTGTGTCACCCTACGGTTCGTGAACTATGTGGACATGGTTGAGTACTCACTCCGACCAATAACCAATAGCGGGATCTGGAGATCCATAATGGCTCCCACATATTCAACGATGACTTTAGTGATCGAATGAACCATTCACATACGATACCAATTCCCTTTGTCACGCGATATTTTACTTGTCCGAGGTTTGATCATCGGTATCACTCTATACCTTGTTCAACCTCGTCTCCGACAAGTACTCTTTACTCAGTATCGTGGTATGTGGTCTCTTATGAACTTATTCATATGCTTGCAAGACATTAGACAACATTCCACCGAGAGGGCCCAGAGTATATCTATCCGTCATCGGGATGGACAAATCCCACTGTTGATTCATATGCCTCAACTCATACTTTCCGGATACTTAATCCCACCTTTATAACCACCCATTTACGCGAGTGGCGTTTGATGTAATCAAAGTACCTTTCCGGTATAAGTGATTTACATGATCTCATGGTCATAAGGACCAGGTAACTATGTATCGAAAGCTTATAGCAAATAACTTAATGACGTGATCTTATGCTACGCTTAATTGGGTGTGTCCATTACATCATTCATATAATGATATAATCTAGTTATTAATAACATCCAATGTTCATGATTATGAAACTAATCATCTATTAATCAACAAGCTAGTTAAGAGGCTTACTAGGGACTCTTTGTTGTTTACATAACACACATGTATCAATGTTTCGGTTAATACAATTATAGCATGGTATATAAACATTTATCATAAACATAAAGATATATAATAACCACTTTTATTATTGCCTCTTGGGCATATCTCCAACGAGTCTCCCACTTGCACTAGAGTCAATAATCTAGATTACATTGTAATGTACCTAACACCCATGGCATTCGGTGTTGGTCATACTTTTCCCTAGGGAGAGCTTTAGTCAACGGTTCGACACACTCGGAAACGTATGTATTTTGCAATTCATTTGCGTCTTCACGCATCACTCATTTTCCAAATGAGTCGGCATTAAATATGTTTGGTCTTACGGTGGAACCTTAATTCCGCGGTCTGAAATATGTCACTAATATTGTCATACACAATATAACTTCAAAGTTCGACACTATCGGAACTACACCAAGTTCTCAAAGAACCTCTTGACTTAACATCCTCAGTCATTGTCAAAACAACGACATATTCCGCCTTCGTTTGTAGAATCCGTCACAACATTTAGAACTCTTCTAAATCTAGCATTGTGCTACCTTTTAAACAACACTTAG
This sequence comes from Lolium rigidum, assembly GCF_022539505.1. Lineage (NCBI taxonomy): Eukaryota > Viridiplantae > Streptophyta > Magnoliopsida > Poales > Poaceae > Lolium > Lolium rigidum. The sequence continues at coordinate 8,513,234 of NC_061512.1, read as the reverse complement.
CCTAATTTTGAGATTGAAATTTTATTTTTATATGTGACAAAACCAATATCGGTGCAACACCTTACGGCGATTTGTTTGTCATTTCTCCATACAAAACTATTTACATATCCTTGGTTCTTCTAAAGTACACAGGGATATTCTTACTTGTTTGTCCAATGATTATCACATGAATCATTCTGGTATATGCTCCTAACATTTTAGAGCACGGGACATCCGATTGTGTACATATTAATTGTGATCTAAATCACTCATGTGTTTTTACTCATTGAGTGTCAGATACACTCAAGTTTTGTTAAAACTTCACATGACAAGAACATTTTCTTAATATTTCTATATTGAACTACTTCAATATCCTTTCTATGTACTTTGACTTAAACTTATTATGTGTTTCAATCTATCTTCATAGATCTTGGCACTAAATATGTTTTCAGTCCATATCCTTTCATTGAAGTTAATTCTCAATGAAACCTTTTATAATCAAGTATATAATTACATCATTTATAACCAACTATATGTATCTACATAAAGTATTATAAATATGTCTCAGCGCTCCCACTTAATTTCTTGCAAATGCAAGCCTCTTCATCGTTTCTGATGAAATCAAAAACTCTTTGACTATTTCATCCGGTGAAGATTCCAACTCCGTGATACTCACTTCATCCAATTGAAGTTCGTTTACCTATCTAGTATTCCACGGACTAGCAAAACAATTGGTTGTATCTTGTATACACCTTTAATACACACTTCTGTTAAGTAATGTATTTTGCCATCCTACTATCATATCTCATGAAATAAATATGTAGCGATTACTAGAATAATCCACATAGACTATAAGCATTGCTACGGAAGATCTAATCTTATCGTAGTCAACTCTTTGAACTTTGTCGTAAACAACTTTTCGACAAGTCGAGCTTATTCAAGGATATTTCATCCAAGTCCATCAATTTTATAGATCCATTTACTTTCAAAAAGTATTTATCTATCTTGGATTTCATGGCATATAGCCATTTTAACAGAGTCGGGGCCCATCAAAACTTCTTTGTTTGTAGTTGGTTTATCATTGTTTCAAAATCAATCCTTTGTCCACAAATCATTTATTTGATCACAAAGTAAACCATACCTACAAGGTTCAATATGTACTTCGATCTCCATGGCTAAAACACTTTGTAGTCATGGGAGCCATGATCGTCGTGGCCGCTTCGAAACCAATTCCGATGCTGCGCTACTCTGATCATTATGCTCAGGTTCATAAACCTTATCAAATTATATTGTCCTCCCACTCAAATACTTCACTAGAAACAATTTCTCGGAAATAAGAAACATTGACAAACACTTTTGTCTTTGTCTACATAGTGGGAAGAATTCCCAATCAATTCTCTGGGATAACCAACAAAGACATTCATCCGATTTTGGTTGTAAACTCTTAGACCAAAATTTAAAGAAAAGACTATTAGGGTTTATACCCATACCATAACTTGTATGGTGTCATTTCAACGGATCATGATGATGCTCTATTCGAGTGTAAAAGCGGTAGTCACTAAAGCATAATCCACAAAAATATAATGGCGTCATAATATTTTATCTCATCATTAATCCAACAAGATTTGGATACATCTCTCGGATATTATATCATCATTATGATGCTCCAAGAAATGTGAGTTTGTAGAACAATTTCATGACTCTCTTAGATGTTCGCTAAAATTCGTAATTCAAATATTTTCACCATGATCCAATCACAGATATTTGACTTTTCTATTACGATGATTTCCACTTCATGCTGAAATTTATTTGAATCCATTCAAATGTTTCAAACTTCTTCCTTATTGAATATATCCACATATATACTCAATTCATTGTTGAAAGTTTTCATGAAGTATAAGAATCTCCCGCACACAACTATGTCTAGTGAACCACATACATCATCATGTATTTTTCCACTAAGTTAGTTGCCCGTTCAACTCTTGGCCTATGAACGGTATTTTAATCATTCTCTTTAGAAAAGATTTGCAAGCGTCAAATGATTCAAAAATCAAATGACTCCAAAAATCCATTTACATGGAGTTCCTTCATGCGTTCCTTTCTAACATGACCTAAATAGCGGTTCCACAAATAAGTGGAATTCAAATCATTTGCCTTATGGCATTTTAGCGTCAGTGTTATGTATGTGTGTTTCACCATTAAGATTTATAATAACTTATCCATCATACATGGAGTAATGTCATAATTTGAACAACTCATTGTTTTCATTTGACCAGAGCAAAATAACAATTATTAAGTTCTTTATTATAAATTCTAAGGGCTAGATAGAATGCCAACGACGAACATAATAACACTTTATTTTGTTCCAGACGTGTATTCCTATCATATTCCTTGTCAGTCACTTAGGCCATTGTATTCTTGTATTGTGTTGTTTTGTATGACACTTCATACCAACCAATATAGTACTAATACCCAAGAATTTCATAGTGTGACCTAACTAGGAATACAACCATAACATGTATATCATTTATATACACCTGAGCTAGACTTTCTAGTCTTTTCTTTCTTTCTGCCAAAATATCTTTTGCAGTTTCTCTTTTAGCTTTCCTCATTATTCAGAAAAACACTTCAACATCATAGACTTCTAGATTTGTTGGTCAAATACCAATAACCTTGAGGTTCTTACTTTGAAGTTGATCATCATATGACAAGTGTTCCTGATTTCACTATTAGTAACTTTGTAATATGATGAACAATTTCACTCATAGTTTTATCCATCATATCATGACGACTTTCCGAGACCATGTCTGTACATACTAGGCTCGTAAAGTTTAACCTTAGTATTCGCATGTGCAAATCTGGCTTGCACCCGTTGTATGCACTCGTGGAATCTATGACACCCGATCATCACGAGATGCTTCGAAACGACGAGTCTTAGCAACGGTGCATACTAAGGATGATAACTTCATGGATACGCGAATATTATTAGTGCCCCAATAGTTGGAGGATTGTGACGCCTGGCGTCTTCAACCTTCATACATTCCCATAAAACTTATGAGTTTATGTAGTCTCACCAAATTATATTCTATCATCTTGCAATAAGGTCTTAGATATCATATATATCTCATACCTTGATTATTTCTGAAAACTAAATTTTCAGCTCCTTACTTTTCAAACAAATTTGAACTTCAAGTTTGACGGAGACAAGATAACTTTAGGTACTAATTGAAACCATAGCTCTTTGACTCAACAATATGAGGTTTACTAAAAGTTTGCAATAGGACTTAATCAATTCTTGATTCTTTAACAATACGGTACCAATCCGTAAAGTTTCTTGTCAGAATTTAACAGTATTTCTATCTCAATAATAAGACTAGCGCATGGTAGAAAAACGGATGCCAATACTACAAAATTAATTCAAAATACTACTCAGACTATGTTTATGATAATTAGTTCATGTTTTAATCTAATTACTAATGAACTCCCACTTAATACAACATCCCTCATAGTTGTTAAGTGGTACACGATCCAAATCCACTACACCAAAACCGATCATCACGTGAGATGATGTAGCTTCAATGGTGAACATCAACATGTTGATCATATCATCCATATGACTCGTGTTCAACCTTTCGGTTTCCGTTGTCCCGAGGCCATGTCTCGTACATGCTAGGCTCGTCAAGCAAACCCAAGTATTCCGCGTGTGCAACATGGCTTACACCGTTGTATGTGAACGTTGAATCTATCACATCCGATCATCACGAGATGCTTCGAAACGACGAACTGTACAACGGTGCATACGAGGGAGAACACTTTATTATCTTGATATTAATGTGAGGGATCATCTTATAATGCTACCGTCGCGATCTAAGCAAAATAAGATGCATAAAGGATTAACATCACATGCAGTTCATATGTGATATGATATGGCCCTTTAGTCTTTGCGCCTTCGATCTTCATCTCCAAAGCATGGACATGATCTCCATCATCAACGGGCATGATCTCCATCATCGTCGGCGTAGCGTCAAGGTCCATGGTGCCGTCTTCATGGTTGTTCACCTCATGTATCAACTATTACAACTACTTTGAAATACTACTCAACATGAAATTTAAAGACAACCATAAGGCTCCTGCCGGTTGCCACAATACAATAATGATCATCTCATACATATTCATCATCACATTATGGCCATATCACATCACCAAACCCTGCAAAAACAAGTTAGACGTCTCTAATTTGGTTTGCATATTTTACGTGGTTTAGGGTTTTCGAGTGAGATCTAATCTACCTACGAACATGAACCACAACGGTGATACTAGTGTTGTCAATAGAAGAGTAAATTGAATCTTCACTATAGTAGGAGAGACGAGACACCCGCAAAGCCACTTATGCAATACAAGTTGCATGTCGAGCGTGGAGCAAATCTCATGAACGCGGTCATGTAAAGTTAGCCCGAGCCGCTTCATCCCACTATGCCACAAAGATGCAAAGTACTCAAACTAAAGACAACATAAGCATCAACGCCCACAAAACCATTGTGTTCTACTCGTGCAACCATCTATGCATAGACACGGCTCGATACCACTTGTAGGACAACGTTGCATAGAAAACAAAAATTTCCTACCGCGAACACGCAATCCAAGCCAAGATGCAATCTAGAAGACGGTAGCAACGAGGGGATATCGAGTCTCACCCTTGAAGAGATTCCAAAGCCTACAAGATGAGGCTCTTGTTGCTGCGGTAGACGTTCACTTGCCGCTTGCAAAAGCGCGTAGAAGATCTTGATCACGATCGCTTCCGGCGCCACGAACGGGCAGCACCTCCGTACTCGGTCACACGTTCGGTTGTTGATGAAGACGACGTCCACCTCCCCGTTCCGGCGGGCAGCGGAAGTAGTAGCTCCTCTTGAATCCGACAAGCACGACGGCGTGGTGTCGGTGGTGGTGGAGAAATCCGGCGGAGCTTCGCTTAAGCGTGCGGGATGTGGTGGAGGAGAGAGACCGCTAGGGTTTAGGGAGAGGGGGTGGCCGGCCACTAAGGGGTGCGGCCAAGCTATGGCTTTTGTGTGTCCGGCCCCTCCCCTTGGCCCTCATTATATAGGTGGAACACCCAAGAGTTGGTGTACAAGTCTTCGAATAAGACCCCAACCCAAAACCTTCCATGTGTAGGGAAACCTACCCAAGGTGGGATTCCCACCTCAAGTGGGACTCCCACCTTTCCATGAGGGGTGGCCGGCCACCTTGGGGGAAGTCCACCTTGGACTTTCCCCTCTAGGGTTTGGCTGGCCAAGCTTGTGGAGTCCTTCCGGGACTCCACCTTCCATAGTGCGTTTCTTCCGGACTTTTCTAGAACCTTCTAGAACCTGCCATAAATGCACCGGATCATTTCCAAACTTGGAATATGACTTCCTATATATGAATCTTATTCTCCGGACCATTCCGGAACTCCTCGTGATGTCCGGGATCTCATCCGGGACTCCGAACAAATATTCGAACTCCATTCCATATTCAAATTCTACCATTTCAACATCCAACTTTAAGTGTGTCACCCTACGGTTCGTGAACTATGTGGACATGGTTGAGTACTCACTCCGACCAATAACCAATAGCGGGATCCGGAGATCCATAATGGCTCCCACATATTCAACGATGACTTTAGTGATCGAATGAACCATTCACATACGATACCAATTCCCTTTGTCACGCGATATTTTACTTGTCCGAGGTTTGATCATCGGTATCACTCTATACCTTGTTCAACCTCGTCTCCTGTCAAGTACTCTTTACTCGTATCGTGGTATGTGGTCTCTTATGAACTTATTCATATGCTTGCAAGACATTAGACAACATTCCACCGAGAGGGCCCAGAGTATATCTATCCGTCATCGGGATGGACAAATCCCACTGTTGATTCATATGCCTCAACTCATACTTTCCGGATACTTAATCCCACCTTTATAACCACCCATTTACGCAGTGGCGTTTGATGTAATCAAAGTACCTTTCCGGTATAAGTGATTTACATGATCTCATGGTCATAAGGACCAGGTAACTATGTATCGAAAGCTTATAGCAAATAACTTAATGACGTGATCTTATGCTACGCTTAATTGGGTGTGTCCATTACATCATTCATATAATGATATAATCTAGTTATTAATAACATCCAATGTTCATGATTATGAAACTAATCATCTATTAATCAACAAGCTAGTTAAGAGGCTTACTAGGGACTCTTTGTTGTTTACATAACACACATGTATCAATGTTTCGGTTAATACAATTATAGCATGGTATATAAACATTTATCATAAACATAAAGATATATAATAACCACTTTTATTATTGCCTCTTGGGCATATCTCCAACAGACATAAATACGAAGTAGGGTTTAGCACAGATTCTAGAGCATTTATCTCTCAGTTGCGACTCCACTTGTAACTGGGAAACATGAGTCAGTTGCGGCCCAACTTGCAACAAGGACAAAGACGATTTAGGGTTTAGCGCGGATTTTGGAGCATTAATTTCTCTCTCAGTTGCAACCCCACTTGCAACTGGCAACAAGAGTCTGGTGCGACCCTACTTGCAACTGGGCAACAAGAGTCAGTTGCAAGCCCACTTGCAACTGGGCAACAAGAGTCAGTTGCAACCTCACTTTCTACTGGGATAAAGACAAATTAGGGTTTAGCATGGATTCGGGAGCATTTCAAAACATTATGCTCTCGGTTGCAACCCCACTTTCATCTGGGACAAAAAAGACAAAATAGGGGTTAACGTGCATTTTGGAGCATTTCACTATTAGTTGCGACCGTTCATTCGCAACTGGAACAAAAGAAAATTTTGATATGAGCATAGAAATCGGAGCATTTGTCCATGAGTCCATCAGTTGTGGGAAAACACAAAAAGGTTGGTTGCAACTTCCAATTGCAACACAAAAAATAAAGAAAAAATATTTAGAGCTAATTTCAAATGATTTGTCTCTCAGTACCTTTATGCCTCATTTATCTTCGTACCTCTCCTCGTAGACCATACATTACACAAAGCCCCTTACGATGCAATATGCCATATAAATGGCTACTAAAACCACATACATTATCTCCTTCCTATCTTTCATAATTATTTCTTGCCAATAACACTAGTAGGAAAACCATTATAGGTAGAATTGGCATCTGTGGTGCACGTAAAAATATGCTCCAAGAAAAATATTTCTGTGGCGCACCAAAAATATGCTGCACAAAAAATTGTAATTTCTGTGGCGCATGTACGATTGGTGCGCCATAGAACTTTGCCTTTCTGTGGCGCATGCGGACGGATGCGCCACAGAATATACATGGGATCCACGTGGGGTCTAGCACTGCACATGGGGGAAGGGAATTCTATGGCGTATCTGTCACATGCGCCGCAGAATTTTGCCTTTCTGTGGCGCATATGCCCACATGCGCCACAAAAAGTCAAAATTCTGTGGCGCATGTAGGCATATGCGCCATAGAAAGTTGCAGGGTTTTTTTCTCCCCACACAACTCCACCCCCCTTATCGCCTTTTTAGCACTGTAGAGTAAAAAATAAATAGATAGAAATTTCAAAAAAATAAATCGTTCGAGGTGCCCATGTATTATGTCATCTAGCACCACTGAAAATTACCAAACATGAATTTCCACTTTTTTTGTAAAATTGCGTTATAAAATCATCAAACTGGATTTCTGGTTGCATACGAACTCGGAAAAACGCACCATATATCAAAATGTTAACAGCGAGATTAAGCAGTGCATGATCAAAGGGATCACCTTGGCTCACTCCTTTGAAACTACCAAAATAAGGACATGTTTGATCATTGATTTTTACACTCAGAGTTCCACGAGCAACTACATTTTTTTATCCAAATAATCTAGCTGTCACTGAAGCCCATGTGTCTACAACAATCAAAGAGGAAATCCTAGTTTACATTATCATAAGCTTGCTCAAAGTCTATTTTCAGCACTACCCATTGTTGTTTTCTGAATTATGTTTCTCTAAGGATCTCTTGTAGCAGCATCACTCCCTCAGAAATATACCTTCCTTTGATGAAGGCATTTTGATAGTAATCAATGAGTTTATGCATAACAGGATCAACCCTGGAAGTCAGGGTTTTTGTAGCAATCTTGAACAAGACCTGAACCAAGCAAATAGGCCTAAACTTCTGTATCACTGAGGCATCATAACTTTTTGGAATCAGGGTAATCACCCCATAGTTAATCCTACTCAAGGAAATCTTAGGGTTGATGGAAATCAACAAAGAATCTCATCATGTCATTCTTTATGAGCTCCCAGAAATTTGGAAAAACTCAATGGGGAAACCATCAGGACCTGCAGTTTTGTAGTAAAGGGTTTATCAAGCTCAATCATGTCTTCCTCATTCAATTGGTCTCTATCAGACCACATATCATCCATCAGTCTATTTGCAGCAGTAACCTGAGCACCAAACATATTTTTGTAGAAAACAGTAGCATGTTTCGGGAGATCAGGAGTCCCTTGAATTGTTCTAGGACAATCTTGCAAGGAGAAAATTGTTTTATTCCTTCTATGTCCATTAGCTATTCTGTGGAAGTATTCAGTATAATTATCTCCCTTCACTAGCCAGGTATCTCTGGATCTTTGGTGCCAGCAATCTTCCTCTTTCTCATACATTTTGAGGAGCTCCTCCTGGATTTTGGTTTTTCTCAGTAATTGGTCCTAAGAGAAAATATAAATTTCCTCAAGATTTTCCAGATCCAACAATGCAGTGGTGAGATCAGCTCTTTTTTTATCTTTGCCCCTCAAATTGGCTCCCCAGCCCTTCAGATCCTTCTTAACCCTTTTTAATTTGATTTGGATTACTTTCAAGTTGTCTTTATCAATTACAGGAAGAGACCAAATCTTGGAACTCTTACCAAGAAGTCTTCCTCTTTCAACCACCTCTTATCAAATATGAAATCTCTGTTGTTGGGGATGGAATCTTCCATTGTGTCCAAAATAATAGGGTTATGATTAGAAACTTCTCTAGAAAGCTTGTGGACAATAGTGAGAGGAAAAAGCAACCCCCGACTCTTACTGACCATGGATCTATCCATTTTTTCCAGAGTAGGGGAGACATGATTGTTGGACCAGGTAAATTGGCCGCCAGCCATCTCCATTTCTCTCAGCTCATAAGTATTAATAACTGATTTGAATAAGTCCATCCACCTGCTAGGTCTAATCACCTTGTTTTTGTCTGCAGCACCTCTGAGGAGGTTGAAATCACCACCCACAATGAGAGGTAGGTCCTGGTTACTGCAAACATGTCCCATATCAAGCATGAATTGTTCATTTTGACTCTCCTGTGCAGCACCATAGACAATAACAAAGCACCATTTCTTATGAATTTTAATATAAAAAACAATTACCTTTATGTAGAATCTACTAACAAAGGTGTCAGATCTATCAAATCTAGAGATCTTGAAACCACCAAGGATTCCTCCTGCCTACCAACAGAAGGAGACCACTTCCAGCAAAACTGGTTGGATGGATCGATTTTCCTGAAGAAAGCTGGAGAATAATCTTTCTTGATTGTCTCTTGTAAGGCCACAAAATCCAACATCTGGTTCTTGATCAAATCTTGAAGGAAAACACTCATACCCTTCTTACGAACACCCCTGCAGTTTAAACTAGCACCAATCATTGATATCTAGTATTTTGTTTTCTTACTCTGGATCCAGACAAAATGTCACTCAAAGAGTGGTTATTGTGAACTTTCACCGAGGCATCACTTGATTTTTCTTGTGCTCCTCCAACATCAAATCTTGATCTCCCCCTTATCACATATCTGGTTCTGGAAGCATCTTTCATTCTTTTTCTTGATCTTTTTGAGACAACAGGAGTAAAATCCTCTTCATCTGAAACTTCTTCACCGAAACCAGCAGAAGAATCTCATTGACTGTATTATCAACTTCATTGACATCAATATCTTTTGCTTTTAACTCAAGGTTGTGTCTAGCTACCTCAAGATCTTTCAAGCAATCAATTTTTTCATAGGAAAGAGAACTAGCATCTATACCCACTTCTAATGCACTAGCAATAATATCATCATTATCAAGTAAGGCAAAAGAGTTATGGGAATTGAGATTAGTACCTTCTAGATTTCTGGAGGCAGCCCTGGCTTGAGCTCTTTCATTCACATTCATATTGCGGTTGGGCTGAGTCGCCAAACGAGAACTGGCCCTTGCTTCATTAATTCTTCCAGTATCTGCATCCTCTACAGCATCTTCCACCTGAGAACAAACATCTTCATGTGTGCCTTCAGCTTTAGGTTGAGACCCATCCATTGGGATAACCACGGTAGTGTGTTCATGCTCAAGACGTGGAGCAGCAAGAGCCATGATAACCATCCTAGGATTTCCCCCTCTATCCATCGCCTGGACAAGAATCTCACTGTCAGAAAAACTATCATAATCAACCTTTTCCTCTGACATTTTATTGTCTTCAGGGTTTTCTTCAATAATGGGATCCATCAGGTGACTATTATTTCTGGAGATGCATTGCTTTATCACTGCCAGATTTTGTGACATCACACGCAAACTTTCGGAAGGCAGGGTCAACTTGTGTGTTAGAAGGTTCAGCTTACAGTTCTTCAGGAGCAAGAGCATGAGCAACTTCACTAACCACATTCAGGACTGTTTTGTTTACAGTGTCAAGTGTCAACAGAGGGAGCAGAGGAGGTAGATGCTTCTCCATCAGACATTGAGGGGGCATGAGATGGAATGGAAACAGTTTCAGAGACCTTCCTCTTCCCAAAGTCTTTGAGCACATTGGAGCTATCACTTGGAACAATCACCCTTTGTGTAAGGGTATATTGCCCCTATGTGTGGTTTTGGTAATTAAGTGACAACCCCTATGGACTAATGTTTTCATTGAGTTTATATGAAGGAATATTCCATAGGTACTACGTGTATTCCATGTGTTGGATTCAAGTATGGATGCCATGAAGATAAATATATACCTTGTGTATTGGCATCAAGATCATCGATTTGAAGATATATATGTGATATGATCAAGAAGAAGAAATGAAGATGGAGTTCTTATGTGGAACTCAATATTATCCATGCTCTAGCTTATGTGATAAGCAATGAATGATCAAGATCTTGAGAGCTTGATTCCAAGTGAAGAATTCAAGTTATGGCTCTAAGTCGGTGTCATGATAGTCTCATAAGTTGAGCTATGGTTGACTAAGATTTAGATCATGCAAACAAATGAAGAATTCTTTATACACCTCAAGATAGTATGATAGAGCATGAGAAGATACAAGGTTGACCAATACAAAGAGTGAAGAATAGATTCAAGTTTGGTCAACACATGAAGCATGAAGAATGTGCCACGTGAAGTCATGTGGTATGGTAAGCCGTGTCAATTATGCTTTATGAACTAACCCATCATATATGTGCCCTTGTGTTGTCTATGTGGGTTAGGTATCTTTCCATGGGCATGCATCAAAAGGGAGATCTCATATAGCCCATGAGAGGATGACATCAAGTTGTGATCGTCATCAAGGTTGAGTTGGGCAAGTTCAAGTTGAGCATCTTAAGAGGATCATATGCTTGAAGCTTGCCGTCCATTTGGTGATAATGTACATGTGAAGATATGCATCAATGGAGCTTTCCCATCATGGTGTATGGGGGAGAATTTGTGAGTCTTCACAAAGGAACAATGATCAAGTGAGGCTTTCCGGCTTGAATGAAGCATGAAGCATCATCATCAAGATCAAGCAGAATACGCAAGGCAAAGGTATGGCCTTGCTAGGTTTTCCTTTTACCGGTCTCAAGGTGGATGTTGGGAGACCGGATTATAGGATAGATAGCCGCACTATCAAGAGGGGCCTTCGGTTGGGTAACTTGATTGCATCGTCTTAAAGGAGCTCAATCCTTTGCATATTTTGCATATTCCTATTGCTTCTTGGGTTTTCTCTGTGGGAGGCTCTTGAGCTTGTTGCTATCTTTACAACAAGCCCAAGTTCATCGAAAACGGAATTCGCATGCATCTTCTATTGCGTTTTCGAGTTTGGACGCCTTCACCGTTTCTTGACGGTGGGAGACTCCCTCTCTAAAATCATCTAAAACCATCAGGACCTGCAGCTTTGTAGTAAAGGGTTTATCAAGCTCAATCATGTCTTCCTCATTCAATTGGTCTCTATCAGACCACATATCATCCATCAGTTCTATTTGCAGCAGTAACCTGAGCTCCAAACATATTTTTGTAGAAAACAGTAGCATGTTTCGGGAGATCAGGAGTCCCTTGAATTGTTCTAGGACCATCTTGCAAGGAGAAAATTGTTTTCTTCCTTCTATGTCCATTAGCTATTCTGTGGAAGTATTCAGTATAATTATCTCCCTTCACTAGCCAGGTATCTCTGGATCTTTGGTGCCAGCAATCTTCCTCTTTCTCATACATTTTGAGGAGCTCCTCCTGGATTTTGGTTTTTCTCAGTAATTGGTCCTAAGAGAAAATATAAATTTCCTCAAGATTTTCCAGATCCAACAATGCAGTGGTGAGATCAGCTCCTTTTTTTTTATCTTTGCCCCTCAAATTGGCTCCCCAGCCCTTCAGATCCTTCTTAACCCTTTTTAATTTGATTTGGATTACTTTCAAGTTGTCTTTAGCAATTACAGGAAGAGACCAAATCTTGGAAACTCTTACCAAGAAGTCTTCCTCTTTCAACCACCTCTTATCAAATATGAAATCTCTGTTGTTGGGGATGGAATCTTCCATTGTGTCCAAAATAATAGGGTTATGATCAGAAACTTCTCTAGAAAGCTTGTGGACAGTAGTGAGAGGAAAAAGCAACCCCCAACTCTTACTGACCATGGATCTATCCATTTTTTCCAGAATAGGGGAGACATGATTGTTGGACCAGGTAAATTGGCCACCAGCCATCTCCAGTTCTCTCAGCTCATAAGTATTAATAACTAATTTGAATAAGTCCATCCACCTACTAGGTCTAATCGCCTTGTTTTTGTCTGCAGCACCTCTGAGGAGGTTGAAATCACCACCCACAATGAGAGGTAGGTCATGATTACTGCAAACATGTCCCATATCAAGCAGGAATTGTTCCTTTTCACTCTCCTGTGCAGCACCATAGACAATAACAAAGCACCATTTCTTATGAATTTTAATATAAAAAACAATTACCTTTATGTAGAATCTACTAACAAAGGTGTCAGATCTATCAAATCTAGAGATCTTGAAACCACCAAGGATTCCTCCTGCTCTACCAACAGAAGGAGACCACTTCCAGCAAAACTGGTTGGATGGATCGATTTTCCTGAAGAAAGCTGGAGAATAATCTTTCTTGATTGTCTCTTGTAAGGCCACAAAATCCAACATCTGGTTCTTGATCAAATATTGAAGGAAAACACTCATACCCTTCTTACCAACACCCCTGCAGTTTAAACTAGCACTAATCATTGATATCTAGTATTTTGTTTTCTTACTCTGGATCCAGACAAAATGTCACTCAAAGAGTGGTTATTGTGAACTTTCACCGAGGCATCACTTGATTTTGCTTGTGCTCCTCCAACATCAAATCTTGATCTCCCCCTTATCACATATCTGGTTCTGGAAGCATCTTTCATTCTTTTTCTTGATCTTTTTGAGATAACAGGAGTAAAATCCTCTTCATCAGAAACTTCTTCACCGAAACCAGCAGAAGAATCTCATTGACTGTATTATCAACTTTATTGACATCAATATCTTTTGCTTTTAACTCAAGGTTGTGTCTAGCTACCTCAAGATCTTTCAAGCAATCAATTTTTTCATAGGAAAGAGAACTAGCATCTATACCCATTTCTAATGCACTAGTAATAATATCATCATTATCAAGTAAGGCAAAAGAGTTATGGGAATTGAGATTAGTACACTACAAGAAAAGTTGCCATGGCCGACGAAGTTGAAGTCGCGCCGTGGTTGCTGGTGTACCATGGCCGACGATTTTTGGTCTCTCCGTTGTGCATGTCAAAACGTTTTTTTTCTCGTTTTTAAGGCCACCTAACCCGACGAAAACGGCCAAAACATCGCGTATGGTGGCCCGGGACGTGGTGCATCTCGAAATTTCGGGTTCGCCGGCCGAGTCAACGCAAATCCGCACCGCCCAGGGATGTAGGGCCCAGATGGCAACCTCTCTGGCATTGTTTTTTTTCTTGATCGCGCCATCTCGTTCAACGCTCTCCGATCGAGCCGTTTACGATGCAGGATCATGGGTCCCGCATGTCATCCTCTATGAACCAAAATTCTTTCTATTCTTGGATTTTTTTTGACCCCCGATTTCTGGCTACTTCCTTTTTCTTTTGATCCCTTGCCGCCTTGGAAACGTTGAGACCGCTGCCGCTAATTGGGACCCGCATGTCATCCTCTATGAGCAATCAACTTTCTTTTCTTGGAGTTTTTTTTGGCACCTCAAATTTGGTCACTTGCCTTTTTCTTTCGATCCCCTGCCGCCTCTCAAACGGTGATACCGCTGCTGCTAAATGGGACACGCATGTCATCCTCTATGTACTATAAAACTTTCTTTTCTTGGATTATTTTTGGCACCTTGATGCGTGCAGTTGACACACGTCCGTTGGGAACCCCAAGAGGAAGGTGTGATGCAGACAGTAGCAAGTTTTCCCTCAGAAAGAAACCAAGGTTTATCGAACCAGGAGGAGCCAAGAAGCACGTTGAAGGTTGATGGTGGCGGAATGTAATGCGGCGCAACACCAGGGATTCCGGCGCCAATGTGGAACCTGCACAACACAACCAAAGTACTTTGCCCCAACGTAACAGTGAGGTTGTCAATCTCACCGGCTTGCTGTGAACAAAGGATTAACCGTATTGTGTGGAAGATGATGATTGTTTGCGAAGAACGATAAAGAACAAGTATTGCAGTGAGATTGTATTTCAGATGTAAAGAATAGACCGGGGTCCACAGTTCACTAGAGGTGTCTCTCCCATAAGATAAATAGCATGTTGGGTGAAAAAATTACAGTTGGGCAATTGACAAATAAAGAAGGCATAACAATGCACATACAAATATCATGATGAGTACTATGAGATTTAATCGGGGCATTACGACAAAGTACATAGACCGCTATCCGACATGCATCTATGCCTAAAAAGTCCACTTTCAGGTTATCATCCGAACCCCTTCCGGTATTAAGTTGCAAGCAACGAGACAATTGCATTAAGTATGGTGCGTAATGTAATCAATAACTACATCCTCGGACATAGCATCAATGTTTTATCCCTAGTGGCAACAAGCACATCCACAACCTTAGAACTTTACGTCACTTGTCCCGCGATTTAATGGAGGCATGAACCCACTATCGAGCATAAATACTCCCTCTTGGAGTCACAAGTATCAACTTGGCCAGAGCCTCTACTAGCAACGGAGAGCATGCAAGAACATAAACAACATACATGATAGATTGATAATCAACTTGACATAGTATTCAATATTCATCGGATCCCAACAAACACAACATGTAGGATTACAAAGAAACGATCTTGATCATGATAGGCAGCTCACAAGATCGAGCATGATAGCACAATTAGGAGAAGACGACCATCTAGCTACTGCTATGGACCCATGGTCCAGGGGTGAACTACTCACACATCAATCCGGAGGCGATCATGGCGATGAAGAGTCCTCCGGGAGATGATTCCCCTCTCCGGTAGGGTGCCGGAGGTGATCTCCTGAATCCCCCGAGATGGGATTGGCGGCGGCGGCGTCTCTGGAAGGTTTTCCGTATCGTGGCTCCCGGTACTGGGGGTTTCGCGACGGAGGCTTTAAGTAGGCGGAAGGGTAGGTCAGGAGGCGTCACGAGGGGCCCACACGCTAGGGCCGCGCGGCCAGGGGCCAGGCCGCGCCGCCCTGTTGTGTGGCCACCTCGTGGCCCCACTTCGTTTCCTCTTCGGTCTTCTGGAAGCTTCGTGCAAAAATAGGACCCTGGGCGTTGATTTCGTCCAATTCCGAGAATATTTCCTTACTAGGATTTCTGAAACCAAAAACAGCAGAAAACAGCAACTGGCTCTTCGGCATCTTGTCAATAGGTTAGTGCCGGAAAATGCATAATAACGACATATAATGTGTATAAAACATGTGAGTATCATCATAAAAGTAGCATGGAACATAAGAAATTATAGATACGTTTGGGACGTATCAAGCATCCCCAAGCTTAGTTCCTACTCGCCCTCGAGTAGGTAAACGATAACAAAGATAATTTCTGAAGTGACATGCTATCATAATCTTGATCAATACTATTGTAGAGCACATGAGATGAATGCAGCGATTCGAAGCAATGATGAAGATAATGAGTAAACAAATGAATCATATAACAAAGACTTTTCATGAATAATACTTTCAAGACAAGCATCAATAAGTCTTGCATAAGAGTTAACTCATAAGCAATAAATTCTTAGTAGAAAGCTTTGAAACAACACAAAGGAAGATATAAGTTTCAGCGGTTGCCTTCAACTTCAACATATTTATCTCATGGATAATTGTCAACACAAAGTAATATAACAAGTGCAATAGGTAAACATGTAAGAATCAATGCACACAGTTTACACAAGTGTTTGCTTCTAAGATAGAAAGAATAGGTAAACTGACTCAACAATAAAGTAGAAGAAAGGCCCTTCGCAGAGGGAAGCATGGATTACTATTTTTGTGCTAGAGCTTTTCATTTTGAAAACAAGAAACAATTTTGTCAACGGTAGTAATAAATCATATGAGTTATGTATAAGACATCTTATAAGTTGCAAGCCTCATGCATAGTATACTAATAGTGCCCGCACCTTGTCCTAATTAGCTTGGGTTAACACTGATTATCATTGCATAACATATGTTTCAACCAAGTGTCACAAAGGGGTACCTCTATGCCGCCTGTACAAGGGTCTAAGGAGAAAGTTCGCATTGGATTTCTCACTTTTGATCATTCTTCAACTTAGACACCCATACCGGGACAACATAGACAACAGATAATGGACTCCTCTTTTAATGCTTAAGCATTCAACAACAGTTAATATTCTCATAAGAGATTGAGGTTTTATGTCCAAACTGAAACTTCCACCATGATTCATGGCTTTAGTTAGCGGCCCAATGTTCTTCTCTAACAGTATGCATACTCAAACCATTTGGTTGTGAAGACCTCCCTTACTTCAGACAAGACGAACATGCATAGCAACTCACATGATATTCAACAAAGGTAAAAGTTGATGGCGTCCCCAGAAAGCATGGTTACCGCTCAACAAGCAACTTATTAAGAAATAAGACACATAAGTACATATTCTTCACCACAATAGTTTTTAAGGCTATTTTGTCCCATGAGCTATATATTGCAAAGGTAAAGAATAGAAATTTTAAAGGTAGCACTCAAGTAATGTACTTTGGAATGGCGGAGAAATACCATGTGGTAGGTAGGTATGGTGGACACAAATGGCATGGATTTTGGCTCAAGTATTTGGATGCACGAGAAGAATTCCTCTCAATACAAGGCTAGGCTAGCAAGGTTGTTTGAAGCAAACTCAAGTATAAAACGGTGCAAGCAAGACTCCCATATAAACATATTGTAAGCATTATAAGACTTTACATCGTCTCCTTGTTGTTCAAACACCTCAACCAGAAAATATCTAGACTTAGAGAGAACAATCATGCAAACCAAATTTTAACAAGCTCTATGTAGTTATTCATTAATAGGTGCAAAGTACATGATGCAAGAGCTTAAACAAGATCTATATGAGCACAACAATTGCCAAGTATCACATTATTCAAGACATTATACCAATTACCACATGCGGCATTTTCCGTTTCCAACCATATATCAATGAATGAGGTAGTTCAACTTTTGCAATGAACATTAAAGATAAAGCTAAGAACATATGTGTTCATACGAAACAGCGGAGCGTAATATCTCCAATATAAAGGATTGTGGGATCCGACTTTATTCAAACAAAACAAAAACTAAAGCAAACAGACGCTCCAAGCAAAGCACATAAGATGTGACTTGAATAAAAATATAGTTTCATTAGAGGAACTCTGATAATGTTGTCGATGAAGAAGGGGATGCCTTGGGCATCCCCAAGCTTAGACGCTTGAGTCTTCTTGAAATATGCAGGGATGAACCAAGGGGCATCCCCAAGCTTAGACTTTTCACTCCTCTTGATCATAGTATATCATCCTCCTCTCTTGACCCTTGAAAACTTCCTCCACACCAAACTCGAAACAAACTCATTAGAGGGTTAGTGCATAATCAAAAATTCACATGTTCAGAGGTGACACAATCATTCTTAACACTTCTGGACATTGCACAAAGCTACTGGACATTAATGGAACAAAGAAATTCATCCAACATAGCAAAAGAGGCAATGCGAAATAAAAGGCAGAATCTGTCAAAACAGAACAGTTCGTAAAGACGAATTTTAAAGTGGCACCAGACTTGCTCAGATGAAAATGCCCAAATTGAATGAAAGTTGTGTACATATCTGAGGATCACTCACGTAAATTGGCATAATTTTCTGAGTTACCTACAGAGAATTCTGCCCAGATTCGTGACAGCAAGAAATCTGTTTCTGCGCAGTAATCCAAATCTAGTATTGGCTTTGCTATCAAAGACTTTACTTGGCACAACAATGCAATAAAATAAAGATAAGGAGAGGTTGCTACAGTAGTAAACAACTTCCAAGACTCAAATATAAAACAAAGTACTGTAGTAAAAACATGGGTTGTCTCCCATAAGCGTTTTTCTTTAACGCCTTTCAGCTAGGCGCAGAAAGTGTGAATCAAGTATTATCAAGAGATGAAGCATCAACATTACCTTGGGCTTTACCCTTACCTTTCTTGTTCTTTTTCTTACTCTTTTATTTAGGGAATATATGTCTACCCCCGGGTGTAGAGGTGAATTTTAGGGTGCCTTCTCCCATATCTATGACTGCTCCCAATAGTTTCAGCAGGGATCTTCCGAGTGTGATTTGTCCTGTTCCTGCACATTCAATAACAAGATAATCAATGGATATTGTTCTCCCAAGAACGGTTGTATGCACACCCTGTTGACGTCAGAAACCCACCGGCGGGCAGTGACTGGTCAACACCGTACAGCCGGGAACAACTAGGGCTGCGGCTGGCCCCAGTCCCTCAGAGCGACGGCCCGCAAAGCCTCCTGGTCGCGCGCCGATGCAAATTGCAAGGGCGTGCCACCGACCTATACCCGGTCGGGAAGGTGTGGATGATGCCTCGCTTAGTTTCCTGCAGGGCACACACGTACACGTTAAATACGAGCCTCGATCGGCTCTCGGGTTATCTCGTGAATCGGCTCATGGAGCCGATCCACCCATGATTCGTCCAAGGTGGCCGAATATATGGTGGTCCTGCTTGATCAAGATAAAGCATATGAGATCCACGACGATCTGGGGTTTTCACCGCATAATCGGATCATCCTACTCACGATTGGGCCTCGCGCTCGCGCACGGTGATCGTAAGCCACTCCTAGACAAGGCCTAAAAACCAACACGAGGTTGATCCTCGGAACATCCCGTCTAGGGCCAGCAAACTACACCCTACGCGCCGCTGGATCCTCCAACCCTTTGTAAGGCCTAACTATTGCAGATATCAAACTAATCCTTGATGAATCAAGGAGCAACCGTAACGGATCAGATCTACTAAATAACGATCAAGCGGGGTGCCGCCCCTGCACCCATGATGAGGTACAAGGACGGCTAGATGCGCAAGGGTTGCACTACGACAGCATATGATACTAAGAACAATGCTAACCCTAACACATCTATGATAACTACGTTGCTCGCCATCAAAAAGGCTTCGGCACGAGCAACGCATGAACAACGTGGGCAGGCTCGTGCTGCCTAGATCGCAAGATGCGATCTAGGCAGCATGGTGCTTACCGGAGAAACCCTTGAGACGAAGGGGTTGGCGATGCGCCGAGATTGGTTTGTGTTGAACGTTGGTTGTTGTTTATTCCATAAACCCTAGGTACATATTTATAGTCCAGCGGACTTTCTAATGTGGGCGTGCACCAAACCGTGCACGAGATAAATTCTAACTTCTACGTAACCTACTATAAAGATACACGGGCTAACTAGCCCAAACTTGATTAACAAGGCCGATTTACATATCTCTTCCATATGTATATCTTCAAGTCCGTCTTGATCGCGGCCCACCTCTGACTTGGTCAAATTCCGGTGATAACACATGCCCCCCTGGTTTTGGAAATGACATTTCCAAAATCATTACGCTTTTCCTTCGTCGGGTCATGTCGTGGCAGAGCAGAACCGTTGCAGTATCCTTCATCATGATGCCCTGCCTTCTCAACTTCTCCGCGTGACCTGGCAGTTTTTTTTTTCTTTTAGGCACCACTTCCTCGGAAACTGCTGTGGCATTGAATTTCCACTATATCCCCTTTTATTTAACCGCTACGAACAGTTCTCCTCTGCATCTCCTTTGCATTAGCACTCCAAAAAACCCTCCTGTGCCACCATGTCTTCTTCCTCCTCTGCCTCATCGGATCTTTCCACCCAGTCCTCTTCGTCTCGCGAGCCGATGATGTCTACGTTCCCCCTCCTTTCCTGGAGACAGTGTTGGGCCTCCAAGTGCAGAGGTTTGTAGAACAGCAGCAAGTTTTCCCTTAAGTGGATCACCCAAGGTTTATCGAACTCAGGGAGGAAGAGGTCAAAGATATCCCTCTCATGCAACCCCGCAACCACAAAGCAAGAAGTCTCTTGTGTCCCCAACACACCAAATAGGTGCACTAGTTCGGCGAAGAGATAGTGAAATACAGGTGGTATGAATATATATGAGCAGGTAGCAACGGTGCCGGAAAATAGCTTGTCTGGCGTGTAGTTGATGGTGGTAGTATTGCAGACAGTAGTAACACGATAGAAACAATAAACAAGCGGTAGTAACTCAGCGGTATTTAGGAACAAGGCCTAGGGATTAGACTTTCACTAGTGGACACTCTCAACATTGATCACATAACAGAATAGATAAATGCATACTCTACACTTTTGTTGGATGATGAACACATTGCGTAGGATTACACGAACCCTCAATGCCGGAGTTAACAAGCTCCACAATAATGCTCATGTTTAAGTAACCTTAAGTGTAAGATAGATCAAAACGACTAAACCAAGTACTAGCATAGCATGCACACTGTCACCTTCATGCATATGTAGGAGGAATAGATCACATCAATATTATCATAGCAATAGTTAACTTCGCAATCTACAAGAGATCATGATCATAGCATAAACCAAGTACTAACATGGTGCACGCACTGTCACCTTTGCACACATGCAGGGAGGAATAAAACTACTTTAATAACACATCACTAGAGTAGCACATAGATAAATTGTGATACAAACACATTGCAATCATCAAGAGATATAAATAAGCACTTCAC
The DNA here is from genome assembly GCF_022539505.1 of Lolium rigidum. NCBI lineage: Eukaryota > Viridiplantae > Streptophyta > Magnoliopsida > Poales > Poaceae > Lolium > Lolium rigidum. The sequence goes on along the minus strand of NC_061512.1, from coordinate 8,491,830 downwards.
TACGCTCTTCAACGAGTGAATAAGTACTTCGTGAAATATAGCCTAAGAGACCCACACGGTGCACACACCTGTCACCTTTACACACGTGGGACAAGGAGTCTCCGGAGATCACATAAGTAAAACCCACTTGACTAGCATAATGACATCTAGATTACAAGCATCATCATATGAATCTCAATCATGTAAGGCAGCTCATGAGATTATTGTATTGAAGTACATAGGAGAGAGATGAACCACATAGCTACCGGTACAGCCCAGAGCCTCGATGGAGAACTACTCCCTCCTCATGGGAGCAGCAGCGGTGATGAAGATGGCGGTGGAGATGGCAGCGGTGTCGATGGAGGAGCCTTCCGGGGGCACTTCCCCGCTCCGGCAGGGTGCCGGAACAGAGACTCCTGTCCCCCAGATCTTGGCTTCGCGATGGTGGCGGCTCTGGAACTTTTCTCGTATCGTGGCTTCCTCCGTAAGGGTTTTCGATGCAGGGGCTTTAAATAGGCGAAGAGGCGGCGCAGGAGGGTCAACGAGGCGACGACACCATAGGGTGGCGCGGCCAGGGCCTGGGCCGCGCCACCATGTCATCTGGGCCCACCAGGGCCCCCTCTGGCGGCTCTCGGGTGTTCCGGATGCTTCCGGGCAAAATAGGAACCTCGGGCGTTGATTTCGTCCAATTCCGAGAATATTTCGTTACTAGGATTTCTGAAACCAAAAACAGCAGAAAACAGGAACTGGCACTTCGGCATCTTGTTAATAGGTTAGTTCCAGAAAATGCACGAATATGACATAAAGTGTGCATAAAACATGTAGGTATCATCAATAATGTAGCATGGAACATAAGAAATTATCGATACGTTGGAGACGTATCAGCATCCCCAAGCTTAGTTCTGCTCGTCCCGAGCAGGTAAAACGATAACAAAGATAATTTCTGAAGTGACATGCCATCATAATCTTGATCATACTATTTGTAAACATATGTAATGAATGCAGCGATCAAAACAAAGGTAATGACATGAGTAAACAACTGAATCATAAAGCAAAGACTTTTCATGAATAGTACTTCAAGACAAGCATCAATAAGTCTTGCATAAGAGTTAACTCATAAAGCAATAATTTAAAGTAAAGGCATTGAAGCAACACAATGGAAGATTAAGTTTCAGCGGTTGCTTTCAACTTGTAACATGTATATCTCATGGATAGTTGTCAATGCAAAGTAATATAATAAGTGCAATATGCAAGTATGTAGGAATCAATGCACAGTTCACACAAGTGTTTGCTTCTTAGGTGGAGGGAGATAGGTAAACTGACTCAACAATAAAAGTAAAAGAATGGTCCTTCAAAGAGGAAAGCATCGATTGCTATATTTGTGCTAGAGCTTTTATTTTGAAAACATAAAGAGAGCATAAAAGTAAAGTTTTGAGAGGTGTTTGTTGTTGTCAACGAATGGTAGTGGGCACTCTAACCCCCTTGCCAGACAAACCTTCAAAGAGCGGCTCCCATTTTATTTTATTTTTGAGTGGCACTCCTTCCAACCTTTCTTTCACAAACCATGGCTAACCGAATCCTCGGGTGCCTGCCAACAATCTCATACCATGAAGGAGTGCCTTTTTATTTTAGTTTTATTATGATGACACTCCTCCCCACCTTTGCTTTCTCAAGCCATGGCTAACCGAATCCTCGGGGTGCCGTCCAACAATCACATACCATGGAGGAGTGTCTATTTTTGTTAATTAATTTGGGACTGGGAATCCCATTGCCAGCTCTTTTTGCAAAATTATTGGATAAGCGGATGAAGCCACTAGTCCATTGGTGAAAGTTGCCCAACAAGATTGAAAGATAAACACCACATACTTCCTCATGAGCTATAAAACATTGACACAAATCAGAGGTGATAAATTTTGAATGGTTTAAAGGTAGCACTCAAGCAATTTACTTTGGAATGGCGGAAAAATACCATGTAGTAGGTAGGTATGGTGGACACAAATGGCATAGTAGTTGGCTCAAGGATTTTGGATGCATGAGAAGTATTCCCTCTCGATACAAGGTTTAGGCTAGCAAGGTTATTTGAAGCAAACTCAAGGATGAACCGGTGCAGCAAAACTCACATAAAAGACATATTGTAAACATTATAAGACTCTACACCGTCTTCCTTGTTGTTCAAAACTCAATACTAGATATTATCTAGACCTTAGAGAGACCAATTATGCAAACCAAATTTTAGCAGGCTCTATGTATTTCTTCATTAATGGGTGCAAAGTATATGATGCAAGAGCTTAAACATGAGCACAACAATTGCCAAGTATCACATTATCCAAGACATTTTACCAATTACTACATGTAGCATTTTCCAATTCCAACCATATAACAATTTAACGAAGAAGAAACTTCGCCATGAATATTATGAGCTAAGAACACATGTGTTCATACGAACCAGCGGAGCGTGTCTCTCTCCCACACAAGGATGAACTTATTCAGAGAACTAAAATAACAAAACAAAAACAAAAATAAAAGCACACAGACGCTCCAAGTAAAGTACATAAGATGTGACCGAATAAAAATATAGTTTCACTAGAAGAAACCTGATAAGTTGTCGATGAAGAAGGGGATGCCTTGGGCATCCCCAAGCTTAGATGCTTGAGTCTTCTTAAAATATGCAGGGATGAACCACCGGGGCATCCCCAAGCTTAGACCTTTCACTCTTCTCGATCACATTATATCACCCTCTTCTATTGACCCTTGAAAACTTCCTTCACACCAAACTTCAAGCAAACTCATTAGAGGGTTAGTGCATAATCAAAAATTCACATGTTCAGAGGTGACACAATCATTCTTAACACTTCTGGACATTGCATAAAGCTACTGGACATTAATGGATCAAACAAATGAATCCAACATAGCAAAAGAGGCAATGCGAAATAAAAGGCAGAATCTGTCAAAAACAGAACAGTCCGTAAAGACGAATTTTAGGATGGCACCAGACTTGCTCAAATGGAAAAACTCAAAACTAATGAAAGTTGCGTACATATCTGAGGATCACGCTCGTAAATTGGCAGATTTTTTCGAATTTTCTACAGAGGACTGTGCCCAGATTCGTGACAGACAGCAATGCTGTTTCTGCGCAGCGATCCCAAATATAACATCAACTTTGACATAGAAACTTTACTTGGCACAAAAACATGATAAGGAGAGGTTGCTACAGTAGTAAACAAATTCCAAGACACAAATATAAAACAAAGTACTGTAGAAAAATAACACATGGGTTATCTCCCAAGAAGTTCTTTCTTTATAGCCATTAAGATGGGCTCAGCAGTTTTAATGATGCACTCGCAAGAAATAGAAGTTGAGGAGGCAAATTCAAAACACATTTAAGTCTAACATGCTTCCTATGCATAGGAATCTTGTAAATAAACAAGTTCATGAAGAGCAAAATAACAAGCATAGGAAGATAAAACAAGTGTAGCTTCAAAAATTTCAGCACATAGAGAGGTGTTTTAGTAACATGAAAATTTTTACAACCATATTTTCCTCTCTCATAATAACTTTCAGTAGCATCATGAGCAAACTCAACAATATAACTATCACATAAAGCATTCTTATCATGAGTCTCATGCATAAAATAATTACTACTCCCAACATAAGCATAGTCATTCTTATTAATTGTAGTGGGAGCAAATTCAACAAAGTAGCTATCAAATATAGGAGGTATATTGTAATCATAATCAAATTTATCCTCCATAACAGGTGGTAACAAAAGACTACTATCATCATAATCATCATAAATGGGAGGCAAAGTATCATCAAAGTAAATTTTCTCCTCAATGCTTGGGGGACTAAAGATATCATGCTCATCAAAACCAGCTTCCCCAAGCTTAGAATTTTCCATAGCATTAGCAACAATGGAGTTCAAAGCATTCATAGTAATAACATTCCCATTAGCATGCATATAAAGTTCCATGGGTTTCTTAATTCTTTCTTCAAACACATCATGTCCTAATTCAAGATAAAGTTCATAAAGATCTCTCATATTTTTGTTGTTTTCCATTATGCCTAACTAGTGTAAACAAGAAACCAAATGTCGCAATTGCAGAGTCTAAAGGAAATAGCTTTGAGTACTTACAACGGCGCCGGAAAATAGCTTAGTAGCCGAGGTCCGGAGTGTGAGTACCTTTTACCTTTCCTCCCGGCAACGGCGCCAGAAAATAGCTTGATGTCTACGTTCCCCCTCCTTTCCTGTAGACAGTGTTGGGCCTCCAAGTGCAGAGGTTTGTAGAACAGCAGCAAGTTTTCCCTTAAGTGGATCACCCAAGGTTTATCGAACTCAGGGAGGAAGAGGTCAAAGATATCCCTCTCATGCAACCCTGCAACCACAAAGCAAGAAGTCTCTTGTGTCCCCAACACACCAAATAGGTGCACTAGTTCGGCGAAGAGATAGTGAAATACAGGTGGTATGAATATATATGAGCAGTAGCAACGGTGCCGTAGAAAATAGCTTGTCTGGCGTGTAGTTGATGGTGGTAGTATTGCAGCGAGTAGTAACACAAGTAAAACAAGTAAACAAGCAGTAGTAACTCAGCGGTATTTAGGAACAAGGCCTAGGGATTAGACTTTCACTAGTGGACACTCTCAACATTGATCACATAACAGAATAGATAAATGCATACTCTACACTTTTGTTGGATGATGAACACATTGCGTAGGATTACACGAACCCTCAATGCCGGAGTTAACAAGCTCCACAATAATGCTCATGTTTAAGTAACCTTAAGTGTAAGATAGATCAAAACGACTAAACCAAGTACTAGCATAGCATGCACACCTGTCACCTTCATGCATATGTAGGAGGAATAGATCACATCAATATTATCATAGCAATAGTTAACTTCGCAATCTACAAGAGATCATGATCATAGCATAAACCAAGTACTAACATGGTGCACGCATCGTCACCTTTGCACACATGCAGGAGGAATAAAACTACTTTAATAACACATCACTAGAGTAGCACATAGATAAATTGTGATACAAACACATTGCAATCATCAAGAGATATAAATAAGCACTTCACTACGCTCTTCAACAGGTGAATAAGTACTTCGTGAAATATAGCCTAAGAGACCCACACGGTGCACACACTCGTCACCTTTACACACGTGGGACAAGGAGTCTCCGGAGATCACATAAGTAAAACCCACTTGACTAGCATAATGACATCTAGATTACAAGCATCATCATATGAATCTCAATCATGTAAGGCAGCTCATGAGATTATTGTATTGAAGTACATAGGAGAGAGATGAACCACATAGCTACCGGTACAGCCCCGAGCCTCGATGGAGAACTACTCCCTCCTCATGGGAGCAGCGAGCGGTGATGAAGATGGCGGTGGAGATGGCAGCGGTGTCGATGGAGGAGCCTTCCGGGGCACTTCCCCGCTCCGGCAGGGTGCCGGAACAGAGACTCCTGTCCCCGGATCTTGGCTTCGCGATGGTGGCGGCTCCGGAACTTTTCTCGTATCGTGGCTTCCTCCGTAAGGGTTTTCGATGCGGGGGCTTTAAATAGGCGAAGAGGCGGCGCGGAGAGGGTCAACGAGGCGACGACACCATAGGGTGGCGCGGCCGGGGCCTCGGGCCGCGCCACCATGTCATCCGGGCCCACCAGGGCCCCCTCCGGCGGCTCTCGGGTGTTCCGGATGCTTCCGGGCAAAATAGGAACACTGGGCGTTGATTTCGTCCAATTCCGAGAATATTTCGTTACTAGGATTTCGAAACCAAAAACAGCGAGAAAACGAGGACCGGCACTTCGGCATCTTGTTAATAGGTTAGTTCCAGAAAATGCACGAATATGACATAAAGTGTGCATAAAACATGTAGGTATCATCAATAATGTAGCATGGAACATAAGAAATTATCGATACGTTGGAGACGTATCAGCCGACGCCGGAGCACAACCCGGCGGAGGTCCACGCGGCCAACATCCGCCGCGCCATTGCGGCCGGGGAGGAGTCAGACCATGACTTCTCCATCTGGTCCGAGGACGACCAGTCCTCGACGGACGGGGAGAGCGACCTCCGCTTCCTCGCCAACGGGGAATCGGAGGAGGAGAGCGATGACGATCGCTTCTCCTGGGATGACTTCACCTCCTCCGAGGGGTGAAGGAGGAGGAAGAGGAAGAGGAGGACGACGACGACAGCTCCTCCGACGAGCCGCCGGCCAAGCGGTTCTGCCCTTGGCCGGGCAACCTTAGCGACTTCGACAGCGACGAGGACGACGCTGACGAAGAGGACGAAGACAACGAGGGCCCGGTCGGCGGCCATTGGAGCGACGACGAGCCTGCCGGGAGCAGCGCCGACGGCAGCGACGACGGCGACGACGAGGGCAGTGATGGCCCGTAGATAGGACCTCTAGAATAGGGCCAGCAGTAGTAGATGGGGCAATGTATCCCCTAATATTTCCTTTTGAGAGCAATTAGCTCTTCATGTAAGAAATCTCGCCTATTAATGAAGAACTTTTCCCCAATTTGATTTGCCGATTTCTTCTGAGTTCAATTGAGCCGATTCCCTCTTCTACTGACCTTGCCGATTTGTCCCCTTTGCCAATGCGTGATGAGCCGATAGCACCGCATCGGTCCTCCGAAACTCGCCCTTCCCTTCTTCAACCGATGATTTTCTAAATCTGCGTGAAAATGCAGGATCTTCAGGAAAACCTTTGAACTTTTCCAACCAAACCCAATAATCCTCTTCAGTACTCATCATTTGTGAAGAAGGTTGCAATGAAGGATCAGCCGATGGTATCCCAATCGGCTTTTTAAACAGAGTATCCACCAGGCCTGCTGCCCCCCGAGCCTTACTCGAGGCGAGACTGTCAGAGAGAATGTGCCAAAGCCGATCCCCTCTCTTCCTCAGACAGCCGATAACCTTCCGTTTCAGCTGGATTAGCCCCAAAGATTGGAAATCCTTGACACAAAGGTTCAGGAACCCAGATCGGCTCGAAGCAGCTGAAGAAATTTCCATCGGCTGATCACCGCTGGCTTGAATTTGGTGGAGACTCGATAAACATCGCATAATTCCACTAGACCGATTTGTGTGTCGGCCCCCGTATTTGATAGTATTATCTCATATCCTCGTGTTTTATCCATCTAGGTGCCCCCCGAGCCGATTCTGTCAAGAGAATTGATGGTATCGGCTCTTCAAGTAGTCCCTGTTGGGTCAAACGTTGATCCCAGGCAAAATAGATAGTGAGGATAATTTTGGCCGATTGCTGGAATCGGCCTCCACGTTGCTTGCTCAGTGGGGGTTTTGCAATGTCCCTTCATAAATTTTTTAGGGGCCGATCGCAAGGATCAGCCTCGCCACGTTTGCTTCTTGACGTAGTCTTGCTACTCGTTCAGGCCGGTGGATAAAACCAGCCCAATCTCTGACTTTATCACATTGGTGCGCTTGCTGTTGTCCACCTCGGGTGTATCGTGTAATCGTGGAGCTCTACACTTCGCCGGACGAACGAGCACCATGTTTGTGCCAGCCGATGTTTCATCATCGGCTTTCCTTTGCTTGGGGCGCCACTCTTTTCTTTGCGGCAGCCCCTCCTCATCCAGGGTCCTCTGGACTTTCGCAGCCAGATCGGGTCGTGCCTTCCTCAGCGTATGTAGGTATAACCTTTCGGCTTCCTCCAGACCGCGCAATCGCTGAACCCTGCGTTTTTGTGAATGGCTGAGACCATCAGGGCACCACCTTGGACGGTGGTACCTGTCTTCTTCGTCTTCCCCCTCGTCTTCCGAATCCTCGAGATCTTCTAACCGAGGGGTCTCAGCCCGTCTGTTTTGTGGTGGGAGAGGCCCTAAGCGCTCGAACACAGACACGTTGGCTGCCTCCTTCTTTTTCTGGTTGCATTCTGGGCAGTTGCCGATTGTTGGTAATCGGCTCATTCCTGAATCCCAGCGAGTGTACCGAAGAAGGGGCAGTCCCAATGCCTGCCCGTGTCGTCTTGCTCCCCGGCGTGGCGCTCCCGTCGCTCCTCATCGTGATTATGCCGACGATGCCTTCTGTCGTTTCTGGCCAGACGATCTCTCTCATCATCGTCGCCGTGTCGCCGGCGTTGGTCATACCGACTCACATACTTGTTGAGGAGGTGATCAGAGAGGGGTCGTTGATATCTTATGTTCTTCACTTCTCCCTCTGTGACGTAGCGCTTGCCATCTTGACGGAGCCGATCGCATGGAGCGGCCTCCTCTGTATCTTTGCTATGAGAGCAGCTGCCCTCATCCCCGCCCTTCTCAGAGGGGTGTCCAAGCTCCACCATGGTGATGTTGGCTGAGAAATCTGGCGGGCACCCTCCGAGGTGGGTAAACTCCACCATGTTGACGGCAGGGAAGGGGTGTGTGTCGACCTTCATGGCGTACTGGTTGAAAATTAGTCGCCCATTTTCTATCGCCATTTGGATCTGCTACGCCACACCCTGCGATCGTTAGTGGTGTGGGTGAACGTGTTATGCCACTTGCGGTATGGCTTTCCGTTCAGCTCTTGCACCGTAGGAACTTTGTGGCCTTCGGGTATCTTTATGTGCTTCTCTCGTGAGTAAGAGATCGAAAATCTGCTCGGTTTTCGTCACGTCGAAGTCGAACCCTCTTGGAGGCCCCGGTGGCTTCACCCATTTGCGAGTTACCGGGCCTGCCGCTCGAGTCCACTCAGCCACTTGCGACCTCTTGTTCTCCCGTAGCACCTTCATCTTCGCCTGCGTCAACCATGGTAACCACGCGCTTGAATTTGTCCTCGGTAGACATCCGGGTGGCGCTGTTCATACGCCGACAGCTTCGCACCATGTGTGCTAATGAAGGGTAGTCCGCTTGGGAGGCCACGTCCTTGATTGATGATGATAGACCCACCACCGCCAACTCGATCGCTTCTTTTCGCTTACGTGAACCGAATAGCATCGGTTCCTAACGATCCTGAAGCGCTGGATGTATCCTCGACACTCGTTTCCCCGCGCTTCGTCGTACTTGTGCCAAATCGGCAATGCCAGCCTCGGAAGCCTCCGAGTGATATTGCTCATGGAACCGTTCTTCCAACCGCTTCCAAGTCCGGACTGAGTTCGGTGGCAGCGACGTGTACCAACCGAAAGCCGATCCTGTGAGGGACCGTGAGAAGTACCTCACACGCAGCTCGTCCGACGCCGAGATCATGCCCAGCTGCGCCAAATATCGGCTCACATGCTCGATGGAGCTGGAACCATCCGATCCGCTGAACTTTGTGAAGTCCGGGAGCCGATATTTGGGTGGTAGCGGGATCAATTCGTACTCGTTGGGGTACGGCTTGGTATAGCCGACCGTCTTCCTTTTCGGCATCATGCCGAACTGATCTTTCAGAATCGTACAAATCTGATCCGCGGTGATGGCTGAAGGTGCCGAACCTTGAAGGTTCGCCGGGGTGGCGTACTTAACCAGCCATGCTTGTTTTTCCGGTTCTGAGCCAACTGCAGGAGCTGGGCTCTGGAGTTTTGTCGGGGTAGCGTACTTAGCTAGCCACGTCTGCTTCTCGGGGTCTGCCTCCGACGTTCCTCCAGTTGTTCCGAAGTCCCCGCTGTTGCAACCTGGTTCGAGAGTGCCCAGGTGTTGCAGTCTGGCACGTATGCACATGCGTATCCGTGCGGGATCTCCTTGGGCGCGTCATGTAGGAATTGGTAGTCACTGGGGTCACCACCAATCTTGTAGACGACGTAGGCCGATGAGTTCGGCGCCTCGGGCGCTGCCAACGCGAGCGGCAGCGGTGGACGGGACTGGAGTGGCACCTCTCCTTGGTGAGTCCCTAGAGCTGGTCCTGACGGAGAGTACTGGCGGCTCATGATCTCCTGGATCACGCGCAGAGCGACGCGCTCCAACGTATTCACCAGGCTCTCAGAATGGCGGTGCAGAGAATGAGCCACCATGAAGTTGATCTCCTGACGCAGCGACCTGGTGCGTTCTTCTGACGGGGTGGATAGGTCCACTCCATCAAGCGCGCCTTCAGGTGAGAACCCCTTCCATCTGATGCCATGGGAGCGGGTCCTGTGGAAAGAGCCGATGAGGTCGGCTTCGAGGAAGGCTTTGACCTCGTCATACTTCTTCTTGAGCTCGCCATTGAGCTCCTCGTAAGTGACCGGAGTTTCTTCCGCCATCTCCGATGTAGACGGCGATGTGGTTGATGTTGAGGATTGTCCCACCGGGCGTGCCGAATGTGTTGACGTCGAAACCCACCGGCGGGCAGTGGATCGGTCAACACCGTAGAGCCGGGAACAACTAGGGCTGCGGCTGGCCCCGGTCCCTCGGAGCGACGGCCCGCAAAGCCTCCCTGGTCGCGCGCCGATGCAAATTGCAAGGGCGTGCCACCTGACCTATACCTGGTCGGGAAGGTGTGGATGATGCCTCGCTTAGTTTCCTGCAGGGCACACACGTACACGTTAAATACGAGCCTCGATCGGCTCTCGGGTTATCCTCGTGAATCGGCTCATGGAGCCGATCCACCCATGATTCGTCCAAGGTGGCCGAATATATGGTGGTCCCGCTTGATCAAGATAAAGCATATGAGATCCACGACGATCTGGGGTTTTCACCGCATAATCGGATCATCCTACTCACGATTGGGCCTCGCGCTCGCGCACGGTGATCGTAAGCCACTCCTAGACAAGGCCTAAAAACCAACACGAGGTTGATCCTCGGAACATCCTGTCTAGGGCCAGCAAACTACACCCTACGCGCCGCTGGATCCTCCAACCCTTTGTAAGGCCTAACTATTGCAGATATCAAACTAATCCTTGATGAATCAAGGAGCAACCGTAACGGATCAGATCTACTAAATAACGATCAAGCGGGGTGCCGCCCCTGCACCCATGATGAGGTACAAGGACGGCTAGATGCGCAAGGGTTGCACTACGACAAGCATATGATACTAAGAACAATGCTAACCCTAACACATCTATGATAACTACGTTGCTCGCCATCAAAAAGGCTTCAGACACGAGCAACGCATGAACAACGTGGGCAGGCTCGTGTTGCCTAGATCGCAAGATGCGATCTAGGCAGCATGGTGCTTACCGGAGAAACCCTTGAGACGAAGGGGTTGGCGATGCGCCGAGATTGGTTTGTGTTGAACGTTGGTTGTTGTTTATTCCATAAACCCTAGGTACATATTTATAGTCCAGATGGACTTTCTAATGTGGGCGTGCACCAAACCGTGCACGAGATAAATTCTAACTTCTACGTAACCTACTATAAAGATACACGGGCTAACTAGCCCAAACTTGATTAACAAGGCCGATTTACATATCTCTTCCATATGTATATCTTCAAGTCCGTCTTGATCGCGGCCCACCTCTGACTTGGTCAAATTCTGGTGATAACACACCCGCAGCTATTCCTTTAGGAATTATAACAGAGTTATCAATAAGAGTTATTCCTTCTCCCCCTTCAACGAATCCCCAAAGTTTCAAAGATTCATGAATACTCTTAGGCATTAGACAAAATTCAGACATAATATCACAATTGGCATGAAGAGTTTGGTCACCGATAACAATTTTAATAGTAGGATCCCATAATGAAGGTTCGTAGTTCACTAAAACTTGATCAAGACGGTTACGAACATATCTATAATTTTCATTCAAGCGAGATGCACTTGTCTCAAGAGTGTTTAATCTATTATAAATGCTAATAAGGGCTGAATCAAAGTTATTAGCTGAATCATGTGATGCAACCAACTTCTTTATGGCATTAAAAGCTTGATCCCCATTGCAATGAAGGAAATCTCCTCCCACTACAGCATCCAATATCTATAGCGAATCATAAGACCAAAATAAAAATTACTAAGGAGCAAACTTAGAGTCATTTGAGGTTCAGCTTTACGATAAGAAGTAAAAATTCTGGACCAAGCATCTTTAAAACTCTCCTCATCCCCTTGTTTAAAAGTAAAAACTAATTCCTCAGGTGAAGAAGTAACAGGTACAGAGCTAGACATAATAACAAAAGTAAACTAAATGCAAGTAACTAATTTTTTTTGTGTTTTTGATATAGAAAGCAAGACAGTAAATAAAGTAAATCTAGCAACTAATTTTTTGTGTGTTTTGTTTAAGTGCAGCAAACAAAGTAGTAAATAAAATAAAGCAAGACAAAAACAAAGTAAAGAGATTGGAAGTGGAGACTCCCCTTGCAGCGTGTCTTGATCTCCCCGGCAACGGCGCCGTAAATTTAGCTTGATGCGTGCGGTTGACACACGTCCGTTGGGAACCCCAAGAGGAAGGTGTGATGCGGACGGTAGCAAGTTTTCCCTCGAAAAGAAACCAAGGTTTATCGAACCAGGAGGAGCCAAGAAGCACGTTGAAGGTTGATGGTGGCGGAATGTAATGCGGCGCAACACCAGGGATTCCGGCGCCAACGTGGAACCTGCACAACACAACCAAAGTACTTTGCCCCAACGTAACAGTGAGGTTGTCAATCTCACCGGCTTGCTGTGAACAAAGGATTAACCGTATTGTGTGGAAGATGATGATTGTTTGCGAAGAACAGTAAAGAACAAGTATTGCAGTAGATTGTATTTCAGATGTAAAGAATAGACCGGGGTCCACAGTTCACTAGAGGTGTCTCTCCCATAAGATAAATAGCATGTTGGGTGAACAAATTACAGTTGGGCAATTGACAAATAAAGAAGGCATAACAATGCACATACAAATATCATGATGAGTACTATGAGATTTAATCGGGGCATTACGACAAAGTACATAGACCGCTATCCAAGCATGCATCTATGCCTAAAAAGTCCACTTTCGGGTTATCATCCGAACCCCTTCCGGTATTAAGTTGCAAGCAACGAGACAATTGCATTAAGTATGGTGCGTAATGTAATCAATAACTACATCCTCGGACATAGCATCAATGTTTTATCCCTAGTGGCAACAAGCACATCCACAACCTTAGAACTTTCCGTCACTCGTCCCGCATTTAATGGAGGCATGAACCCACTATCGAGCATAAATACTCCCTCTTGGAGTCACAAGTATCAACTTGGCCGGAGCCTCTACTAGCAACGGAGAGCATGCAAGAACATAAACAACATATATGATAGATTGATAATCAACTTGACATAGTATTCAATATTCATCGGATCCCAACAAACACAACATGTAGGATTACAAAGAAACGATCTTGATCATGATAGGCAGCTCACAAGATCGAGCATGATAGCACAATTAGGAGAAGACGACCATCTAGCTACTGCTATGGACCCATGGTCCAGGGGTGAACTACTCACACATCAATCCGGAGGCGATCATGGCGATGAAGAGTCCTCCGGGAGATGATTCCCCTCTCCGGCAGGGTGCCGGAGGCGATCTCCCGAATCCCCGAGATGGGATTGGCGGCGGCGGCGTCTCTGGAAGGTTTTCCGTATCGTGGCTCTCGGTACTGGGGGTTTCGCGACGGAGGCTTTAAGTAGGCGGAAGGGTAGGTCAGGAGGCGTCACGAGGGGCCCACACGCTAGGGCCGCGCGGCCAGGGGCCAGGCCGCGCCGCCCTGTTGTGTGGCCACCTTGTGGCCCCACTTCGTTTCCTCTTCGGTCTTCTGGAAGCTTCGTGCAAAAATAGGACCCTGGGCGTTGATTTCGTCCAATTCCGAGAATATTACCTTACTAGGATTTCTGAAACCAAAAACAGACGAAAACAAAGAATCGGCTCTTCGGCATCTCGTCAATAGGTTAGTGCCGGAAAATGCATAATAACGACATATAATGTGTATAAAACATGTGAGTATCATCATAAAAGTAGCATGGAACATAAGAAATTATAGATACGTTTGGGACGTATCACACCTCATATTTGGTCACTTGCCTTTTTCTTTCGATCCCCTGCCGCCTCTCAAACGGTGAGACCGCTGCTGCTAAATGGGACCCGCATGTCATCCTCTATGTACTATAAAACTTTCTTTTCTAGGATTTTTTGGCACCTCATATTTGGTCACTTGCCTTTTTCTTTCGATCCCCGCTGCCTCTCAAATGGTGATACCGCTCTTGCTAAATGGGACCCGCATGTCATCCTCTATGTACTATAAAACTTTATTTTCTTGAATTATTTTTGGCTCCTGATATTTGGTCACTTGCCTTTTTCTTTCGATCCCGTGCAGCCTCTCAAACGGAGATACCGCTGCTGCTAAATGGGACCCACATGTCATCCTCTATGTACAATCAAGTTTCTTTTCTTGAATTATTTTTGGATCGTGATATTTGGTCACTTGCCTTTTTCTTTCGATCTCATGCCACGTTTGAAACGTTGAGGAACCTGCTGGCTCATGGGACCCGCATGTCATCCTCTATGTGCTATAAAAGTTTATTTTCTTGGATTTTTTTTCACCCTCCGATTTTTGGCTATTTCCTTTTTCTTTTGATCCCCTGCCGCCTTGTAAACGTTGAGTAAGTCTGCTGACTCATGGGACCCGCATGTCATCCTCTATGTACAATCAAGTTTCTTTTCTTGAATTATTTTTGGATCCCGATATTTGGTCACTTGCCTTTTTCTTTCGATCTCATGCCTTGAAACGTTGAGGAACCTGGCGGCTCATGGGACCCGCATGTCATCCTCTATGTGCTATAAAAGTTTATTTTCTTGGATTTTTTCACCCTCCGATTTTTGGCTATTTCCTTTTTCTTTTGATCCCACGCCGCCTTGGAAACGTTGAGTAAGCTGCTGACTCATGGGACCCGCATGTCATCCTCTATGCACAATCAACTTTCTTTTTCTTTTGATCTCAAGCCGCATTTGAAACGTTGAGACCGCTGCTGCTAAATGGGACCCGCATGTCATCCTCTATGTACAATAAAGTTTCTTTTCTTGGATTATCTTTGGCTCCTGATATTTTGTCACGTGCCTTTTTCTTTCGATCGCATGTCGCCTTTGAAACGTTGACTAAGCTGCTGGCTCATGGGTCCCGCATGTCATCCTCTACGACAATAAAAGTTTTCTTTCTTGGAGTTATTTTTGACCCCTAATTTCTGGCTATTTGCCTTTTTCTTTTGATCTCCTCGCCCTCTCGAAACGATGAGGACGATGTTGGCGAGGTCGGTCCCACATGTCATCCTCTATGAACAATAAAAGTTTCCTTTGATGGATTTATTTTGAACCCCTAATTAATTTCTCGGATATTTCCTTTTTTTCTTTTGATCCCTCGTCGCCTTGGAATCGTTGAGGACGCTGCTGCCTCATGGGTCCCGCATGTCATCCTCTCAGAACGGTAAATGTTTCTTTTCTTGGATTTTGTTGACCAAACGATCTTTGGCTTATTTTTTCTTTCGATCTCTTGCACCCTTTAAAACGTTGAGGACGCTGCTGGCTCACGGGTCCCACATGTCAACCTCTATGAACAATAAACGCTGAGGATGTTTCTGCCTCATGGGTCCCGCATGTCATCCTCTCAGAACGAAAATGTTTCTTTTCTTGGATTTTTTACCAACAGATTTTTGGTTTATTTTTTCTTTCCATCCCCTGCCGCCTTTAAAACGTTGACGACGCTGCTGGCTCATGGATCCCCGATGTCAGCCTCCCCGTAGAAGAAACATGTGATATCTTGATTATTTTGCAGACAATAAACAGTGTATTTCGCTCTGAGCTATTGCAAACGGATAAATTAAATCTTTATTTTTACATAAACAAACTTATATGTTGAATCTCCTTGTTTTGTGTTTTTGCGAAGCATAGGACTTTCCTGTTTTTTTAGAAAAATCCGAACTTTCCTGTTTTGGAGTAGGCTGAAATTGTACGAGTCAAAAGGCCCAGCAGGATAGTTCGAAGGCCCAGATGTCCAGATGCAGCCCAATTGAAATCTTTCTTTTCTTGGATTTTTTTCACCCCTGATTTCTGGCTACTTCATTTTTCTTTTGGTCCTGTGGCGCCTTGGAAACGTTGAGACTGCTGCTGCAAAATGGGACCCGCATGTCATCCTCTATGTACAATAAAATTTCTTTTTTTGGTTTATTTTTGGCTCCTGATATTTGGTCACTTGCCTTTTTCTTTCAGTCTCATGCCGACTTTGAAACGTTGAGCAAGCTGCTAGCTCATGGGTCCCGCATGTCATCCTCTATGAACAATAAAAGTTTCCTTTGTTGGATTTATTTTTTACCCCTAATTTCTGGCTATTTGCCTTTTTCTTTTGATCCCCTGCCCCCTTTGAAACGATGATGACACG
>NC_061512.1:8440798-8475548 GCF_022539505.1 Lolium rigidum | reverse complement strand
GTGGTTGATGGTGAGATCAACTATTTGTGTAATATGAGTCATGTGATTCAGCAGTGTATAGACTATGGCTTTGTAACAAATAATGATCTGTGGTATTTGACTATTATGCCTGCATAACAACATTATCCCGGGATTGCGATGAATGACATAATAGGCATCCGACTTAAAATCCGGGTGTTGACACCGTTCTACAAACCTCCTCGCTCTGGAGGCCCAACACCGTCTACAAGAATAGAAGCACCCGTAGACATCAAGCACTTTTCTCGACGCCGCTGCGTGGGAGGAAAGGTAAAAGGCACTCATACTCCGGTCCTGGTAACTAAGTACTTTTTCTGCGCCATTGTGTGTGTGCTCAGCTATTTCCTTTAGATCCTGCAATTGCATCTTTTTGTTTCTTGTTTTACACTAGTAAGGCATAATGGAAAACATCAGTGAGCTTCTTATACTATTTCCTGAGTCAAGACATGAATGGTTTAATGCGAAAATTAAAAAACCTATGGAACCTTATTTGCATGCTAGTAGTAATATTAGTATGAACGCTTTGAACACCATTGTTGATAATGATATAGAAAATTCTAAGCTTGGGGAGGTCGGCTTTGATGAAAATGATCTCTTTAGTCCCTCCGAGCATTGAGGAGAAAGTTTATGTTGATTATGATATGCCTCCCATATATGATGATTATAATGATAGTGGTCTTTTAGTGCCGCCTACTATGGAGAGTAAATTTGATTATGATTATACTATGCCTCCTATATTTGATGAGAATAATAATGATAGCTACTTTGTTGAATTTGCTCCCACTACAACTAATAAAATTGATTATGCTTATGTGGGAGAGTAATAATTTTATGCATGAGACTCATGATAAGAATGCTTTATGTGATAGTTATATTGTTGAGTTTGCTCTATGATGCTCATTGAAAGTTATTATGAGAGAGGAAAATATGGTTGTAGAAATTTTCATGTTACTAAAACACCTCTCTATATGCTGAAATTTTTGAAGTTACACTTGTTTTATCTTTCTATGCTTGTTGCATTATGCTTCATGAACTTGTTTATTTACAAGATTCCTATGCATAGGAAGCGTGTTAGGCTTAAATTTGTTTTGAATTTGCTTCTTGATGCTCTCTTTTGCTTCAACTACTATTTCTTGAGAGTGCATCATTAAAACTCGCTGAGCCCATCTTAATGGCTATAAAGAAAGCACTTCTTGGGAGATAACCCATGTGTTTATTTTTACTACAGTAATTTTGTTTTATATTTGAGTCTTGAAGTTGTTACTACTGTAGCAACCTCTCCTTATCTTTATTTTATTGCATTGTTGTGCCAAGTAAAGTCTTTGATAGTAAGGTTGATACTAGATTTGGATTACTCGCTAGAAACAGATTTCTTGCTGTCACTGAACTTGGGCATGATTCTTCCGTAGGTAACTCTAGAAAATCTGCCAATTTACGTGAGTGATCCTCGATATGTACGCAACTTTCATTCAATTTGGGCATTTTCATCTGAGCAAGTCTGGTGCCTCTTTAAAATTCGTCTTTACGGACTGTTCTGTTTTGACAGATTCTGCCTTTATTTCGCATTGCCTCTTTTGCCATGTTGGATGGATTTCTTTGTTCCATTAACTTCCAAGTAGCTTTGTGCAATGTCCAGAAGTGTTAAGAATGATTGTGTCACCTCTGAACATGTGAATTTTTGATTATGCACTAACCCTCTAATGAGTTTGTTTTGAGTTTGGTGTGGAGGAAGTTTTCAAGGGTCAAGAGAGGAGGATGATACAATATGATCAAGAAGAGTGAAAAGTCTAAGCTTGGGGATGCCCCGTGGTTCATCCCTGCATATTTTAAGAAGACTCAAGCGTCTAAGCTTGGGGATGCCCAAGGCATCCCTTTCTTCATCGACAACTTATCGGTTACCTCAGTGAAACTATATTTTTATTCCGTCACATCTTATGTGCTTTACTTGGAGCGTCTGTTTGTTTTTGTTTTTGTTTTTGTTTGAATAAAATCGGATCCTAGCATTCATTTGTTTGGGAGAGAGACACGCTCCGCTGTTTCATATGAACACATATGTTCTTAGCTTTATTTTAATGTTCATGGCGAAGGTTGAACTACTTCGCTCATTGTTATATGGTTGGAAACATAAAATGCTGCATGTGGTAAATTGGTAAAATGTCTTGAATAATGTGATACTTGGCAATTGTTGTGCTCATATAGATCATGTTTAAGCTCTTGCATCATGTACTTTGTACCCATTAATGAAGAATTACATAGAGCTTGTTAAAATTTGGTTTGCATGATTGATCTCTAGAGTCTAGATATTTTCTCAGTTGAGGTGTTTGAACAACAAGGAAGACAATGTAAAGTCTTATAATGCTTACAATATGTTCATATGTGAGTTTTGCTGCACCGTTTATACTTGAGTTTGCTTCAAACAACCTTGCTAGCCTAAGCCCTGTATTGAGAGGAATTCTTCTCATGCATCCAAATCCTTGAGCCAACCACTATGCCATTTGTGTCCACCATACCTACCTACTACATGGTATTTCTCCGCCATTCCAAAGTAAATTACTTGAGTGCTACCTTTAAAATTTCTATTCTTTGTCTTTGCAATATATAGCTCATGGGACAAATAGCTTAAAAACTATCGTGGTGAAGAATATGTACTTATGTATCTTATTTCTTAATAAGTTGCTTGTTGAGCGGTAACCATGTTTCGGGGACGCCATCAACTTACACCTTTGTTGAATATCATGAGTTGCTATGCATGTTCGCCTTGTCCAGTAAGTGATGATTTTCATGATCAAATGGTTTGAGTATGCATATTGTTAGAGAAGAACATTGGGCCGCTAACTAAAGCCATGATTCATGGTGGAAGTTTCAGTTTGGACAATTAATCCTCAATCTCTTATGAGAATATTAATTGTTGTTGAATGCTTATGCATTAAAGAGGAGTCCATTATCTCGTTGTCTATGTTGTCCCTGTATGGATGTCTAAGTTGAGAATAATCAAAAGCGAGAAATCCAATGCGAGCTTTCTCCTTAGACCTTTGTACGTGCAGCATAGAGGTACCCCTTTGTGACACTTGGTTGAAACATATGCTATGCAATGATAATCCGGTTAATCCAAGCTAATTAGGACAAGGTGCGAGCACTATTGGTATACTATGCATGAGGCTTGCAACTTATAGG
Source organism: Lolium rigidum (assembly GCF_022539505.1). Classification (NCBI taxonomy): domain Eukaryota; kingdom Viridiplantae; phylum Streptophyta; class Magnoliopsida; order Poales; family Poaceae; genus Lolium; species Lolium rigidum. The sequence goes on along the minus strand of NC_061512.1, from coordinate 8,472,356 downwards.
ATATCTTATACATAACACATATGCTTTATTACTACCGTTGACAAAATTGTTTCTTGTTTTCAAAATGAAAAGCTCTAGCACAAATATAGTAATCAATGCTTCCTCCTCAGAAGGGCCTATCTTCTACTTTATTGTTGAGTCAGTTTCACCTATTCTTTCTATCTCAGAAGCAAACACTTGTGTCAACTCGTGCATTGATTCTTACATGTTTACCTATTGCACTTGTTATATTACTTTGTGTTGACAATTATCCATGAGATATACATGTTACAAGTTGAAAGCAACTGCTGAAACTTAATCTTCCATTGTGTTGGTTCAATGTCTTTACTTTAAATTATTGCTTTATGAGCTAACTCTTATGCAAGACTTATTGATGCTTGTCTTGAAAGTACTATTCATGAAAAGTCTTTGCTTTATGATTCATTTGTTTACTCATGTCATTACCATTGTTTTTGATCGCTGCATTCATTACATATGCTTACAATAGTATGATCAAGGTTATGACGGCATGTCACTTCAGAAATTATCTTTGTTATCGTTTTACCTGCTCGGGACGAGCAGAACTAAGCTTGGGGATGCTGATACGTCTCCGATGTATCGATAATTTCTTATGTTTCATGCCACTTTATTGATGATACCTACATGTTTTATACACATTATATGTCATTATTATGCGTTTTCCGGAACTAACCTATTAACAAGATGCGGAAGTGCCGGTTCTCGTTTTCTGCTGTTTTTGGTTTCGGAAATCCTAGTAACGAAATATTCTCGGAATTGGACGAAATCAACGCCCGTGTTCCTATTTTGCCCGGAAGCATCCAGAACACCCGAGAGCCGCCGGAGGGGAGCCCTGGGGGGCCACACATGGTGGTGGCGCGGCCGTGGGCTGGGCCCGCGCCCCCCTAGTGTGTCACCGCCTCGTCAGCCCTCCGACTCCGCCTCTTCGCCTATATAAAGGTCCCTGACCTAAAACACGATACGGAATAAGCCACGGTACGAGAAAAGTTCCAGAGCCGCCGCCATCGCGAAGCCCAGATCTGGGGGACAGGAGTCTCTGTTCCGGCACGCCGCCGGGACGGGGAAGTGCCCCCGGAAGGCTTCTCCATCGACACCGCTGCCATCTCCACCGCCATCTTCATCAACGCTGCCGCTCCCATGAAGAGGGAGTAGTTCTCCATCGAGGCTCGGGGCTGTACCGGTAGCTATGTGGTTCATCTCTCTCCTATGTACTTCAATACAATAATCTCATGAGCTGCCTTACATGATTGAGATTCATATGATGATGCTTGTAATCTAGATGTCATTATGCTAGTCAAGTGGGTTTTACTTATGTGATCTCCGGAGACTCCTTGTCCCACGTGTGTAAAGGTGACAGGTGTGTGCACCGTGTGGGTCTCTTAGGCTATATTTCACGAATACTTATTCACCGTTATGAATGGCATAGTGAAGTGCTTATTTATATCTCTTTATGATTGCAATGTGTTTTGTATCACAATTTATCTATGTGCTACTCTAGTGATGTTATTAAAGTAGTTTTATTCCTCCTACACGGTGTAATGGTGACGGTGTGTGCACTCGTGTTAGTACTTGGTTTATGCTATGATCATGATCTCTTGTAGATTGCGAAGTTAACTATTGCTATGATAGTATTGATGTGTATTATTCCTCCTACATAAGCATGAAGGTGACGAGTGTGCATGCTATGTTAGTACTTGGTTTAGTCGTATCGATCTTTCATGCACTCTAAGGTTATTTAAATATGAACATTGAATTGTGGAGCTTGTTAACTCCGGCATTGAGGGTTCGTGTAATCCTACGCAATGTGTTCATCATCCAACAAGAGAGTGTAGAGTATGCATTTATCTATTCTGCTATGTGATCAAAGTTGAGAGTGTCCACTAGTGAAAGTCTATTCCCTAGGCCTTGTTCCTAAATACCGCTATCATCGCTTGTTATCGTTTTATCGAATTACTATGCTCGTTACTACGCATGTTTACTTCCCGCAATATTACTACCATCAACCGCACGCCAGCTGAGCTATTTTCCGGCGCCTGTACTATCTGCTCATATTCATTCATACCACTTGTATTTCACTATCTCTTCGCCGAACTAGTGCACCTATTAGGTGTGTTGGGGACACAAGAGACTTCTTGCTTTGTGGTTGCAGTGGTTGCATGAGAGGGATATCTTTGACCTCTTCCTCCCTGAGTTCGATAAACCTTGGGTGATCCACTTAAGGGAAAACTTGCTGCTGTTCTACAAACCTCTGCTCTTGGAGGCCCAACACTGTCTACAAGAATAGAAGCACCCGTAGACATCAGTTCCTACTCGTCCTCGAGTAGGTAAACGATAAAAAAGAATAATTTCTGAAGTGACATGCTACCAACATAATCTTAATCATACTATTGCAAAGCATATGAGATGAACGAAGTGACTCAAGGCAATGATCTATATTTGCTAACAAATAGATAACATATAGCAAAACTTTTCATGGATAGTACTTTCAAGACAAGCATCAAAAGTCTTGCATAAGAGTTAACTCATAAAGCAATAAATTCAAAGTAAAGGCATCGAAGCAACACAAAGGAAGATATAAGTTTCAGCAGTTGCTTTCAACTTTAAACATGCATATCTCATGGATAATTGTCAACACAAAGTAATATGATGAATGCAAATAAGCAAGTATGTAAGAATCAATGCACAGTTGACACAAGTGTTTGCTTCTAAGATGGAAGGAAGTAGGTAAACTGACTCAACATAAAAATAAAAGAAAGGCCCTTCGCAGAGGGAAGCAGGGATTAAATCATGTGCTAGAGCTTTTCAAGTTTTGAAATCATATAGAGAGCATAAAAGTAAAGTTTTGAGAGGTGTTTGTTGTTGTCAACGAATGGTAGTGGGCACTCTAACTACCTCGCCAACCAGACTTTGAAGAGTGGCTCCCATGAAGGACGTTATCTCTACCAGCAAGGTAGATCATCCCTCTTCTCTTTTGTTTACACATGTATTTTAGTTTTATTTATTAGATGACACTCCTCCCAACCTTTTGCTTACACAAGCCATGGCTAACCGAATCCTCGGGTGCCTTCCAATCATTCACATACCATGGAGGAGTGTCTATTTGCAAAATTAAGTTGCTTACTGATGAATCAGAGCAAAACACGTGAAGAGAATTATTAATGAAGGTTAATTAATTGGGGCTGGGAACCCCGTTGCCAGCTCTTTTTGCAAAATTATTGGATAAGCGGATGAAGCCACTAGTCCATTGTGAAAGTCTGTCAAAAGTAAATGACAAGATCGAAAGATAAAACACCACATACTTTCTCATGAGCTATAAAACATTGACACAAATAAGAGATAGTAAATTTTGAATTGTTTAAAGGTATCACATGAAGTATTTGCTTGGAATGGCAGGAAATACCACATAGTAGGTAGATATGGTGGACACAAATGGCATAGGTTTTGGCTCAAGGTTTTGGATGCACGAGAAGTATTCCCTCTGAGTACAAGGCTTTGGGCTAGCAAGGTTGTTTGAAGAAAACACAAGTATAAACCGGTACAGCAAAACTTACATAAGAACATATCGCAAGCATTATAAAACTCTACATCGTCTTCCTTGTTGCTCAAACACTTTTACCAGAAAATATCTAGACCCTAGAGAGACCAATCATGCAAACCAATTTCAACAAGTTCTACGGTAGTTCTCCACTAATAGGTTTAAACTACATGATGAAAGAGAAACATGATCTACTTGAGAGCTCAAAACAATTGCCAAGTATCAAATTATCCAAAACAATATGAAGCATTTTCTGTTTCCAACCAAATAACAATAAGTGCAGCGGTTTTCAACTCCGCCATGAACATTAAAATAAAACTAAGAACACACCATTGTTCATATGAAAAAGCGGAGCGTGTCTCTCTCCCACACAAGGATTGCTAGGATCCGAATTTATTCAAACACAAACAAAAATAAAAGCACACAGACGCTCCAAGTAAAGCACATATGATGTGACCGAATAAAAATATAGTTTCAATAGAAGAAACCTGATAAGTTGATGAAGAAGGGGATGCCTTGGGCATCCCCAAGCTTAGACGCTTGAGTCTTCTTGAAATATGCAGGGATGAACCACGGGGGCATCCCCAAGCTTAGACTTTTCACTCTTCTTGATCATATATCATCCTCCTCTCTTGACCCTTGAAAACTTCCTTCACACCAAACTTCTCATAAACTTCATTAGAGGGGTTAGTACTCAAAAAACTTTAATCCACCTTGGCCCTGTAGTGACACATTGCAAGAACTCAATAAAACATTATCTACAGCTCTCCACGTCTAGAAAGCCTCACTTAAAGTCCACAAGAGACAATGCAAAAAACACAGGCAGAATCTGCCAAAACAGAACAGCCAGTAAACACGAATTTTAAAATGGTACTACCGTTGCTCAAATCAGAAATTCAAAACTAATGAAAGTTGCGTACATATCTGAGGATCACGCACGTAAATTGGCAGATTTTTCTGAGTTTCCTATGGAGAAATCTGCCCAGATTCGTGACAGATAGAAATCTGTTTCTGCGCAGAAATCCAAATCTAGTATCAACCTTCTATTAGAGACTTCACTTGGCACAACATTGCAATAAAATAAAGATAAGGAGAGGTTGCTACAGTAGTAACAACTTCCAAGACACAACAAAACAGTAGCAAAATAAACACATGGGTTATCTCCCAATAAGTGCTTTCTTTATAGCCATTAAGATGGGCTCAGCAATTTTAATGATACTCTCACAAGAAATAAGAGTTGAAGCAAAAGAGAGCATGAAGAAGCAAATTTAAAACACATTTAAGCCTAACCCACTTCCTATGAAAAGGAATCTTGTACACAAATAAATTCATGAAAAACAAAGTGACAAGCATAAGAAGATAAAACAAGAGTAACTTCAAAAGTTTCAGCATATAGATAGGTGTTTTAGTACCATGAAAATTTCTACAACCATATTTTCCTCTCTCATAATAATTTTCAGTAGCTTCATGGATAAACTCAACAACATAACTATCACATAAAGCATGCTTTTCATGATTCATAAGCACATAATTTTTATCAAGCTCAAAAATAATAGGATTAAAACTTTCAAATCCACTTTTATCAATAATATAACAAGATGATTGATCAATATCAAGAGATATGGGACTCATAGATAAAGTCAAGAACTCTCCAATCCCATTTTCATTAGTAATACAATTAATATTATCAAGTAACATAGGACCATCATCTAGAGATTTATCATAAACATTTGCCAAACAAAACTCTTTAGTACCATGCATTTCGACATCAGGCACAAACAAAGCATTATCATAAGATTTATCAAAGTAGCATGGATTATCATAAATGACGAGTAGCATAATTATTCTCACAAGTTTTACTCATAGGGAATATTTCAAGAGAATCCACAAGAACATAACATTCATCCTCTTTCGGTAAGCATGGAGGACAATCAAATAGTGTAAGAGATAAAGAGTTACTCTCATTAGAAGGTTGGCATGGGTAGCTAATCCATTCTTCCTCCTTTTGTTCATCACTCTCCTCTTCTTTTTCATCCAATGAGCTTTCGTGTTCATCAATTTCCTCCTCTTTTTCATCCAATGAGCTTTCGTGTTCATCAATTTCTTCTTCCACTTGTTCCCGCAAATTGTGAGTGCATTCTTGTGCATTAATGAGTCTCTCTTTATAATCAATGATATAAGGATTATCACTGTAGCTTTCTATGCAAAAATTAAGGATAGAAGAGACATAATCTTTAAGGTCCTTACAAACAGCACAAGTTTCATAATTTTTAGACATGAATGATTCTATCTCAGAGGCTCCCATAAATAAGACAAATTGTTCTACCTCTTCGAACCCAAAATGAATATAGCTATTCCAATTATAGTTCATAATTAAAACTTCTTTACTAAAGCAACATTGAAATTTCAGATGTTTAGTATCCTGTTCAGAGCAACAGTTTATATCATGGCGTTTAAGCAAGATTTTAGCAATTGTATTTAATTTTTCTATCACAACACTCATAACTTTTCCCTTTCTTGATTCTCTATAATTATTATATAATTCTATAAGCTCCAAATAGGTTGTAGGCTCTCCCATAGCAACAGTTTTTAATTTTTAGGTTTTTCAAAATTTTATGGATTTTCGGGTATGTAGGGAAAATAAAACAAGACAAAAATAAACTAGACAAAAGTAAACTAGGCAAAATAATACTAGACAGAAATAAACTAAGCACAAATAAACTAGACAAAATTAAACTAAGCAAAATAAAATAAAATAAAACAAAAACAGAGAGAGAGGTAGAGTGTACTCCCCAGGTGAACTTATGAGTAGAGCTATGCCTCCCCGGCAACGGCGCCAGAAAATAGTCTTGATAACCCACAAGTATAGGGGATCGCAACGGTCTTCGAGGGAAGTAAAACCCAAATTTATTGATTCGACACAAGGGGAGGTAAAGAATACTTATAAGCCTTAACAACCGAGTTGTCAATTCACTGCACCTGAAAAGCACTAGTAACAGGGGTGATGTGAAAGTAGCAGTAATATGAGAGCAGTAGTAACAGTAATACGAGCAGCAGTGAATAGTAATATGAGAGCAATGGCACCGAGAAAATAGTTGATACTACTTCCAATGACATGTAGAACGAGTATATGATGATGAGAGATGGACCGGGGTTCCCAGCTATCTACACTAGTGGTAACTCTCCAATAACAAGTGTTGGGTGAACAAATTACAGTTGGGCAATTGATAGGATTGAAATAGCATTAAGACAGAACATCAAGATTATTAATCATGTAGGCATGTTTTTCATATATAGTCATACGTGCTCGCAATGAGAAACTTGTACAACATCTTTTGTCCTACCGGACCGTGTGGCAGCCGGGCCTCTAGGGAATCTACTGGAAATTAAGGTACTCCTTTTAATAGAGCACCGGAGCAAAGCATTAACACTCTGTGAAAACATGTGATCCTCATACCTACGCCTTCCCCTACGGTTGTCCCAATTTTTGTCACTTTGGGGCCTCGGGTTCCGGACATAGACATGTGCAAACAACTTGTAGATACAATCTAAGCAATAAATATAGAGCTTAAATCTAAGATCATGCCACTCGGGCCCTAGTGACAAGCATTAAACACAACAAGATTGCAGCAACAATAACTTCACAAACTTTATAGATAGACTAATCATAATGTAACAATCCATCGGATCCCAACAAACACAACACCGATTACATCGGATGGATCTCAATCATGTAAGGCAGCTCATGAGATCATTGTATTGAAGTACATGGGGGAGAGAATACCAACTAGCTACAGCTAGAACCCGTAGTCCATGGGGGAACTACTCACGGAGCATGATGGAGACGGTGGCGTTGATGGAGATGGCTTCGCGGGCACTTCCCCGTCCCGGCAGGGTGCCGGAACGGAGACTTCTGCCCCCGAATTGGAGTTTCGCGATGGCGGCGGCGCCCCGGAGTCTTTTCCGGAGTTTCGTCAATCGGTATCGCGTTTTTAGGTCGAAAGGGCTTATATAGGCGAAGAGACGGAGTCGGAGGGTGCCTGGGCCCCCCTCACAGTAGGCCGGCGCGGCCAGGCCTGGGGCCGCGCCGCCATGTTGTGTGGTGGCCCCTGGCCCCTCTCCGACTCTCCTTCGGTGTTCTGGATGCTTCCGGGAAAATAAGATGTTGGGTCTTCGTTTCGTCGAATTCCGAGAATATTGCCCGAACAGCCTTTCTGGAACCAAAAACAACAGAAAACAGCAACTGGCCCTTCGGCATCTCGTTAATAGGTTAGTTTCGGAAAATGCATAAAAACATTATAAAGTGTGAGCAAAACATGTAGGTATTGTCATAAAACAAGCATGGGACATCAGAAATTATGGATACGTTGGAGACGTATCACTTATCTAGGGTGGCCTCATCTGGGGGGGGATTATCTGGAGGCACATTGCTATATATAGCCCCCTCCGGGGAGAGTAGAGAGAGCAGCCTGAGAGGCAACGAAGAAGAAGGAAAGAGCCTCTTCGGCGAAGTTTCTCGAAGATGTCTTAGATGGCTGGCCGTCTTAGACATCTTCGGAAGCTTCGCCCGAGTAACTCTTCCCGCAAGTCCCGCTCGGAAGCTGCTAGTATACACCCAACAACCAGTAGCTCAGGGTAAGGAGGGCTTCCAGGAGCTTTTCGAAGGAAAGAGCCTCTCCGGCGAAGCTTCTCGAAGATGTCTTAGATGGCTGGCCGTCTTAGACATCTTCGGAAGCTTTGACCGAGTAACTCTTCCTGCAAGTCCCGCTCGGAAGCTGCTAGTATATGTACACCCAACAACCAGTAGCTCAGGGTAAAGAGGGCTTCCGGGAGCTTCTCGAAGGAAAGAGCATTTAGTTCAAACGACCAATGTTATTCGATACATATCACAACAAACGCTTCACAATATGAGCTCATCAAGGTACGGGATAATAATTAATACATTATGATCGCTTCGACCGTAACCATGGAGTATCTTCGGCATTTAACGTGATGGTTGGATCAATGTTCACCGTGAAGGGCGGAATTTCAGCAAACTTATTATAATCTTCCGACATGTCTGTCTTGTCCTCGACTCCCACGATGGTTTTTTCCCCGAAAGAACTATGTGACGCTTTGGCTCATCGGATGAGCTCGTTTCCTTATGTTTTCTTTTCTTCGGTCTGGAGGACATGTCCTTCACATAGAAAACCTGAGCCACATCATTGGCTAGGACGAATGGTTCGTCTCTGTAACCAAGATTGTTGAGATCCACTGTTGTTATTCTGTACAGCTGGTCTACCTTTATCCCTTTTCCATCAAGCTTGAACCATTTGCACCGAAACAAAGGGATCTTAAAAGAAGGTCCATAGTCAAGTTCACACATCTCCTCTATGTAACCATAATATGTGTCCTTTTCCCCACTGTTAGTGTTTGTTGCATCAATGCGGACACCACTGTTTTGGTTGGTGCTCTTTTTATCTTGGGCGAACGTGTAGAAGGTATTTCCATTTATCTCGTACCCCTGGAAAGTCAGTATAGTCGAAGATGGTGACCCGGCCAACAAGTACAACTGATCTCCAATAGCGTTGTTATTAATGAGATGTGTTCGGAGCCAACCGCCGAATGTCTGCATATGTTTATGTGTAATCCAGTCTTGGATCGCCCTGGATATTCGGAGCGTACAATATTCTTGTGATCGGTGATATACGGGACCACCAAGGTGGAACTTTGTAGAACCGTGTAGTGTGCTTGAGTGAAAGAAATGTCGTCCCTACATATCATTGATTTCCTTCCTAGCGTGCCTTTTCCACTTAGTCGCCCCTCATGTCGCGATTCGGGAACACCAATCGACTTAAGGTCGGGAATAAAGTCAACACAGAACTCGATGACCTCCTTTGTTCCATAGCCCTTGGAGATGCTTCCTTCTGGCCTAGCACGGTTATGAACATATTTCTTTAAGACCCCCATGAACCTCTCGAAGGGGAACATATTGTGTAGAAAGACAGGACCGAGGATGGCAATCTCTTCGACAAGGTCAACAAGGAGATGTGTCATAATATTGAAGAAAGATGGTGGAAGCACCAACTCAAAGCTAACAAGACATTGCACCACATCCTTCTGTAACCTTGGAAGACTAGTTGGATCGATTACCTTCTGAGATATTGAATTGAGGAATGCACATAGCTTCACAATGGGTATTCGAACATTTTCCGGCAGAAGCCCCCTCAGTGCAACCGGAAGCAACTGCGTCATAATAATGTGGTAGTCATGCGACTTCAGGTTTTGGAATTTTTTCTCCGCCATATTTATAATTCCCTTTATATTTGATGAGAATCCAGACGACACCTTGATACTGTAAAGGACTTCAAAAAAGATTTCCTTCTCTTCTTTGGTAAGAGCGTAGCTGCCAGGACTTAAGCGACTCCCTGTATCCGTCTTGTAATTCTGTTCTTGCTTGTTCTTTGGGACTTTCATACGATATCGGTCCTCCCTTGCTTACGGTGTATCTTTTGTCTGCCCATACACGCCTAAGAAGCCTAGCAGGTTCATGCAATGATTCTTCGTCACATGCATCACGTCGATTGAAGAGCGGACCTCTAGGACTTTCCAATAGGGTAGATCCCAAAATATAGATTTTTTCTTCCACATGGGTGCGTGTCCGGTAACGATGTCTTTCGGAACAGATTGGCCGCCAGGACCCTTTCCAAATATTACTTTTATGTCCTTGACCATATCAAGTAAAGCATCACCGGTACGGAGTTCAGGCTTCTCCCGGTGATCTGCCTCACCTCCGAAATGATTGCCTTTCTTTCTGACGGGGTGCCTCTTTGGAAGAAATTGACGATGCCCCAGGTACACAACCTTCTTACATTTATTCAAATAATCACCTTTGGTCTCATCTAAGCAGTGCGTGCATGCATTGTATCCCTTGTTTGTCTGTCCTGAAAGGTTACTAAGAGCAGGCCAATCGTTGATGGTCACGAAAAGCAACGCTCGTATGTTAAATGACTCCTGTTTGTACTCATCCCATGCATGTACACCTGGTTTGCTCCACAACTGTAAGAGTTCTTCAAATAATGGCCGTAGGTAAACATCAATGTCGTTGCCGGGTTGCTTTGGGCCTTGGATGAGCACCGGCATCATAATGAACTTCCGCTTCATGCACAACCCAGGCGGAAGGTTATAGATACATAGAGTTACTGAGCCAGGTGCTATGACTGCAGCTCTGCTCCCCAAAAGGATTCATTCCATCCGTACTTAGACCAAACCTTAAGTTCCTCGCGTCATCTCGCAAAGTCCGGGAACTCTCTATCGATTTTCCTCCATCTGCGACCCATCGGCGGGGTGTCTCAAGCATCTCGTCTTTCTTACGGTCTTCTTTGTGCCATCGCAACAACCTGGCATGCTCTTTATTTCGAACGGACGTTTCAACCGTGGTATTATAGGAGCATACCACATAACCTTGGCAGGAACCCTCTTCCTAGGGGCTCGCCCTCAACATCACCGGGGTCATCTCGCCCGATCTTATACCGTAGTGCAATGCATACCGGGCATTTTTCCAAATTTTCGTACTCATCGCGGTAGAGGATGCGATCATTAATGCATGCATGTATCTTCAGCACCTCTAATCCTAGAGGGCGAGAGAACCTTCTTTGCTTCGTACGTACTCTGTCGGGCAATTCGTTATCCTTTGGAAACCTCCTCTTCATTATTTTCGGTAACTTCTCAAATGGCTTGTCACATATACCAGCCTCTGCCTTCCATTGCAGCGAACTCCAGTGTGGCACCGAGCTTTGTGTTGCCATCTTCGCAATTTGGGTATAACTTCTTTTGTGATCATCTAACATGCCCTTTAACTTTCGCTTCTCGTTTTCGGTTCGCATCTCTGTGTGCATCAGCGATGGCCCGACGAAGATCATCATCAACGGGCTCATCTGATGCCTCTTCATCTTGATCACCTCCTCCTGCCTCCTCATCTTCATCATGCCCTGTTGTAGTATCACCGTAGTTAGGGTACATATCATCATCCTCTTCTTCTTCGTCGTCGTCTTCCATCATAACCCCTCTTTCTCCATGCTTGGTCCAACAATTATAGCTGGGCATGAAACCTTTCCAAAGCAGGTGGGAGTGAATGACTTGCCATTCAGGGTATTGCTTTAAGTTCCGGCAATCAACACATGGACAACACATATAACCATCCGCCTGTGGGTTTTCCTCAGCCACACGAAAAAATTCTTTCAGGCCCGAAGTGAACTCGGGCAGACGTCGGTCAACGTACATTCATTGTCGCCGGTTCATCTACATCAAATAATTAAGTTTATCAAAAAACCATTACAAAACATCATAATATATATATATATAGTGGATATTAGCACCGTAAAAATGAAAGGGTAAGGTTGTTTAACCTTGATCGAGGAGGGAAAGAAAGAGGAGAAAGCTTAAGTGTCGCTTCAGCACCTCATTCTTTCAGACATTTCATCGAGCACCTTCTGTGCATGCCAAAGAAATGCAAGGTAGCACTCAACACACACACCTTTCTCCTAGAAAAAATGAAGTGAGTTGGCTGGTTGGGGGTGAGCTGAGCTGATATAGGGCTGGGGACCTTTTGCACCGGTTCGTGTTACGAACTGGTGCAAATGAGCCATCTTTTGCACCGGTTCGTAACACGAACCGGTGCTAAAGGTTCCTCGGTCGACAGGTGCCTGGCGATAGACCTTTTGCACCGGTTCGTGTTACGAACCGGTGCAAAAGATAGCTCATTTGCACCGGTTCGTAACACGAACCGGTGCAAAAGGTCCCTCGAACGGCCGCGCGCCACGAACCGGTGCTAATGACCCCCTTTAGCACCGGTTCGTGCCAAATCCGGTGCAAAAGCCATCTGGGGCAAAAAACGAAAGCCCTTGTTTCAACTAGTGAACCATCCATCAACCATGTCCGAAAGGGAGGAAATGCCGATGATGTTAAGCCTTAGAGCATGTCTAACAAGCCCCCTATAACCCGCCCACCCCGTAAAATTCCGGCGGGATACGGGGCAGACGCGGTTTGGTCCGTCTAGCAGGCCCCGTATTCGGGCCGGCCCGTTTCGGCGGAATACGGGGTCCAGGAAATCCGCCCTGCCGCCCCCTACTTATATCGGGCGAAGGTGCGAGTGAGGGGTTAACCCCTCACTCGCAACCCTAGCTCCGCCGTGCGCCGCCGCCTCCCCAGTTAGCTCCAGCGAGAAATCCCTCACTCCCTAGCTCCGCATTTCACCCTAGCTCCGACATGGACGCACGCCGCCGCAGTACCGCCTCGCCGGCGAACGGATCGAAGCGACCCCGCTTGCCGGACACCGTCGAGGATGCGTGGCGTCTCCAATGCAAGCGATCCGCCGCCGGGAGCTGCCGTGCTATGCCGACGCCGCGCACGTCCCGCCGAAGCTTCGTGAGTTCGCGCCGGGCGGGCGCTGGTACAAGGAGGAGCCACCGCTCAAGCCGATGAGCGGCCCCGACTTCGACAAGTGGCGCGCCGAGTGGGATGATAACGCGTGAAGCACACGTCCGTTGGGAACCCCAAGTGGAAGGTGTGATGCGTATAGAAGCAAGTTTCCCTCAGAATGAAACCAAGGTTTATCGAACCAGTAGGAGTCAAGGGCCACGTGAAGGTTGTTGGTGAAGGAGTGTAGTGCGGCGCAACACCAGTGATTCCGGCGCCAACGTGGAACCTGCACAACACAATCAAAATACTTTGCCCCAACGTAACATTGAGGTTGTCAATCTCACCGGCTTGCTGAAAACAAAGGATTAAACGTATGGTGTGGAGAATGATGTTTGTTTGCGAAGAACAACAGAGAATAGAGATTGCAGTAGATTGTATTTCAGATGTAAAAGAATGGACCGGGGTCCACAGTTTACTAGTGGTGTCTCTCCAATAAGATAAATAACATGCTGGGTGAATAAATTACAGTTGGGCAATTGACAAATAAAGATTCAATACATATCATGATGATCACTATGAGATTTAATCAGGGCATTACGACAAAGAACATAGACCGCCATCCAGCATGCATCTATGCCTAAATAGTCCATCTTCGGGTTAGCATCCGCACCCCTTCCGGTATTAAGTTGCAAACAACGGACAATTGCATTAAGTATGGTGCGTAATGTAATCAACACAAATATCCTTAGACAAAGCATTGATGTTTTATCCCTAGTAGCAACAACACATCCACAACCTTAGAACTTTCGCATCACTTGTCCTGCATTCAATGGAGGCATGAACCCACTATCGAGCATAAATACTCCCTCTTGGAGTTACAAGTATCAACTTGGCCAGAGCCTCTACTAGCAACGGAGAGCATGCAAAACATAAACAACACATATATGATAGATTGATAATTAACTTGGCATAGTATTCTATATTCATCGGATCCCACCAAACACAACATGTAGCATTACAAATAGATGATCTTGATCATGTTAGGCAGCTCATAAGATCTAAACATGATAGCACAAGAGGAGAAGACAACCATCTAGCTACTGCTAGGGACCCATAGTCCAAGGATGAACTATTCACGCATCAATCCGGAGGCGGGCATGGTGATGTAGAGCCCTCCGGTGATGATTCCCCTCTCCGGCAGGGTGCCGGGGGCGATCTTCTGAATCCCCCGAGATGGGATTGGCGGCGGCGTCTCTGGAAGTATTTCCGTATCGTGGCTCTCGGTAATAGGGTTTTCGCGACGAAGGGTATAAGTAGGCGGAATGGTAACGCAGGGGGCGCCCGAGGGGCCCACACCATAGGGCGGCGCGGGCCCCTCGTTGGCCGCACCGCCTTGTGGTGTGGCCACCTCGTGGCCCCACTTTGTATCCCCTCCGGTCTTCTGGAAGCTCCGTGGAAAAATAAGACCCTGGGCGTTGATTTCGTCCAATTCCGAGAATATTTCCTTTGTAGGATTTCTGAAACCAAAAACAGCGAGAAAACAAGAATCGGCGCTTCGGCATCTTGTTAATAGGTTAGTGCCGGAAAATACATAATAATGATGTAAAGTATGTATAAAACATGTGAGTATTGTCATAAAGGTAGCATGGAACATAAGAAATTATAGATACGTTTGAGACATATCATGGGAGCGCCACCGCCGGGCGAAGGCGACATGGGACGCGAGCATCGGGAGCACCAGCGGCGGAGGAGCTCCGCTCGCCGGCGAGGAGGAGGAGGACCCCCTCTTCTTGAAGGCGATAGAAGAGTCCCTCAAGGACGACGCCAAGAAGAAGATGGCGGAGGAGGAAGATTTGGCGGCGGCCATCGCCGCCGTGAAGGAGGCGCAGTTGCGGGAGGCGGAGGCGAACACGTACATCGACCTCTCCGACTAGAAGTCGCGATCCATTTAGGATCGCACATTTTGTATGTACATACGTTGATCCGTATGTATGATCGACGAACTATGAACATTAACAAATTTCCCGAGTTTTTAAATTTAAGAATTTACGGGTGAAATACGGGGTCTGCTAGACGAAACAGTGTATCTACGAGCACTTTTTTATACGGGGCGAAATACTCACAAAATACGGGGCAGAAAAGTAAGGACCCTGTTAGACATGCTCTTATGTTAAGAAGCTTCTAGTTCCTCTAGGTCCGCCCTGTCGCAAGTATAAGAGAACTAATTTTTCATTCTAGTTCAATCTAACATGTTATGTCTGCCATAGCATAAATAGGCTCTTGCCGTGAGCACAGTGATAAACGTTGTGATAAACTCTGATATATCTATTAACAAAATATGTATATATACATTCACATTTGCGGCAAAAATTATGAACGGAAGGAGTAATAACAAAGTCTATAAACGTTGAGAACTAATTAGCATCTACTTGATGAAGTTGCATAGGATAGTTTTGCGAGTTAATTAGTAATGTCTACGCACACTTCTATTTTTGTAAACAGTGTTGGACCGCCAAATGCAAATGTTTGTAGAACAACAATAAGTTTTTCTTAAGTGGATCACCCAAGGTTTATCGAACTTAGGGAGGTAAATGTCAAAGATATCCCTCTCAAGCAACCCTGCAATTACGATACAAGAAGTCTCTTGTGTCCCCAACACACCTAATACACTTGTCACGTGTATAGGTGCACTACTTCGGTGAAGAGATAGTGAAATACAAGTAATATGGATGATTATGAGTGGTAATTGCAATCTGAAATAAAAATAGCAGCAAGTAAACATGTAGCAGAGCTGGTTGTAAACGGTGTTTCAATGCTTAGAAACAAGACGTAGGGATCATACTTTCACTAGTGGACACTCTCAACAATGATATCATAATTAAATACATAAATATTATCACATCACTATGCTACTCTGAACCACTCTCCGGTTTGATAATAAACACAAATCCACTGCGTAGGGCTGCATAAGCATTCCTTAAAGTTCGCATTTCCAATCTATGGACGCCCCACACTATCACCTTGAGTATACAAAGATGGTACTAACTAGACACCACAATTCATAAGTATTTATGTAAGTTAAGCTTAAAAAACAAACACGGTATGCACACTGTCACTTTCACACCGTTGGACAAGGTGTCCCCGTAGATCACATAATAAAACCACTTGAGTAGCACAATAGTTGAAGAATAACATCTACTTATTCAACTAGATTACAAAGCTCATGATCACATAAAGATCATACATGGAGAGAGAGATAGACCACATAGCTACCGGTAAAGCCCTCAGCCTCAGGGGAGAACTACTCACTCCTCATCATGGGAGTCAACAACGGTGATGAAGATGGCGGTGGAGTCGATGGAGATGGCTCCGGGAGCAATTCCCCGTCCCGGCAGGGTGCCGAAACACAGACTTCTATCCCCCGGATCTTGTCTTCGGCGGCGGCGGAGCTACAGAACTTTTCGTGGATGAAGGTTGGTTTATTTAGGGTTCACGCGTCGGGAGGCTTCTTATAGGAGGAAGGGCGAGGTCGGTGGAGGCCAGGGGGCCCCACACCACCCCTAGGCACGGCCAGGGCATGGGCCGCGCCTAGGCCTGGTCTGGCCGCCTCCTGGCCGTCCGTCGTCTGCCCTCTGGACTCCGTCTTTGTTTCAACAAACAGGAACTTCGGCTTTTGTTTCGTCCAATTCCGAGAATATTTCCTATACAAATTTTCTGAAATACAAAACAACAGAAAACATGAAACTAGCACTGTGGCATCTGGTCAATAGGTTAATTCCGAAAAATGCATAAAAGTGCCACGAAGTGTAAACAAAACATATAGCAATTGATGTAAAACAAGCATGGAACATCAAAAATTATAGATACGTTTGCAACGTATCAATTAGTACTTACCCAAACTCAATCAGTCTATCCTTGCTTGATGGCGATAAAGAAAACTAGAAACGAAACAACTCGGGTGCTAGTTATTTTGAAAAAGAATAATAGAAATGCAGAATTTGGATACATATCACAAACTATTATGCTCACAACTCTTAAGGTACTAACTCTAATTAATAGAATCAAGAAAAATCATATTTTGAGTTAGTGGGATCATGCTAAAGAGAGAAACTCAAAATTTTAAAGTTTAGTTAGCAAAAATATGGGCCAATGTTTACACAACATAACGTTTCCTCTATGGTTTTTATTCCACCCATGACTGAGATTTAGGTTTTGCTCTTCATTTGCCGTCTTGAGAGACAACCCTAGAAGGCCGTAAAAACTAAGGATGATATACGGGAGCCATATTATGACTAAGAAGATGATGCTAGTGTTGAAAAGAGATGGTAGATGAGGCAAATGAAGCAGACGGATTGACTGTGTTGGCATATTATGGTTAGGGACGAAGCTGCCTTGAGAGGATTGGGGTCAGCTGACCCCAATGAGAAGTGGTGGTTCCCTCACTAAATAGTAATAATTAATGCTTATTTGCATAGGATGATCTCAGTAAAACAAAGAGAATATAGAGAAAACCTCATTAACATTTTTTCCTATAGCTTCCTTTTCTAATTAACTATCCTAGCCAGATGACACTTTTTTGTGGAATTTAGTCAAGAGGGAAGGTTTTTCCTGTAAATTCATGAATTCATCCGTTTATAAGGATAACAAGACCCAAAACCATACACGACTAAGTTGAAGAAAACCATGCAAAAACCCGACGATGGACACAAAATTTTAAACCCTCGAACCAGATTCCACCACCATCACAACTAATAGGAAGACGACCGACGAGACATTGAACCAAAACCACGATAATAATAAATTTGAGCTAAAACTATGATAAGAATTATGGATAGGAGGAAGTAGAAAATTGACATGTTCAAAACAATAAATAGGCTTGGGTCGATCTGGTCGGTCCGTCTCGGATCCAACGGCGCACAGTGAGGGAATTGGCATCATAGTCCACCAGTACAAATACACAAGCCATTGCCGCCCGCCCGCCCTGAGTTTTCCCTCTCCCACTCTCTCCCCTCCACCGCCGGCGCCCGATGCGCCGCCTCGCCGCGGCGGCGAAACCATCCCGGCGGTGACATTTCTTACTCCCATACCACATCTCCACAAGAACCATCACGGCCACCGCCTCCTCATCTTCCTCCCATCCCTGCTCCTCCTACGACCCGACGGCGCAGTTCCTCCCCTCCGGCTCATCCTCCCGGCACCTCTGCCTCCCCGCCTCCCTCCGCCGCGACGCGCTCCTCGGCCTCACGCGCCTCCTCAAGACCTCCCTGCAATGCCACCTCGCTCTCCACGCCCTCACATGCACATCCCCGCCGCCCCCGCCGCTCCTCGCTCGCTTCGCCGCCGCCACCCAACTCACCGTGCTGTCTCGGCAGCTGCGCCCCTTCGCCTCCCTCCTCCTCGCGTCCCTCCTCCAGGCCGCCTCTCCAGACCTCCTCGCCTGGTGCGCCTCTCCTGGCGGCGATCCGTACGTCGCCCTTCGCCTCGCGCTCCACGCCTTCCTGGCCGCCAGCATGCCGTCCGAGGCGCTCGTCGTGCTCGCGCGCGTCCGTGGCATCGGGAAAACGCCCAGCATCTCCGCGCTCGCAACCCTGCTGCGTCTGCTCTTCTGCGCGGGCGAGGTTCGGGCCGCATGGAAGGTGTTCGCGGAAATGACCGCGAGGGAGCCACGGCCAACACTCGCTATCTTCAATGCCATGATCCTCGGGTTCTGCCACAGAGGGCTCGTGCATGTCGCCGCGGGATTGCTCGGTGTCATGTGGAGGTTCCGTGTTTTCCCCGACGCGTGCAGCTATAACATCCTGATCAAGGCTCACTGCGTGTCCGGCAGGCAGGGGATGCTTTCGAGCTGTTTGACGAAATGATGCACAAGTCAGGGTGCGAGCCGACGGTTGTCACCTATAACATCCTGGTGAGTGCTCTTTGCCGTGGTGGGAATGTGGTGGAGGCGAGGAGGCTGTTTGATGAGATGGCGAAGTCGGGTATCGAAGCAAATACAGGCAGGGGATGCTCCCATGAGGATCTTCTAGCCTCTCATGATAGGCTAAAGTTAGCTCATGAGGCTATAATATCTAAGGCAACACCATGTGAGCCTCATGTGGGTACTAGCACTACTACTCAAAATGTTATATTGCCATGTGCTAGTCCTAGTAATTCATCCACTCATAATATTGCTAAATCTTGTGATGAATTATCTTCCTTGCCTTGTTGCCCTAACAATGAAGGTTCTACTTCCTCTAGTACTTGTTTTGTTACTAACCATGTAGAGGAAATCAAAGAGCTCAAGGCCCAAGTCTCTTCTTTGAAGAACGACTTGGTAAAGGGTCATGAAGGGAAATGCAAACTTGATAAGATGTTGAGTGTGCAACAATCCCCCAATGAAAAGAGTGAACTTGGATTCAACTCCAACAACAAGATCAAGTCCAAGAACAACAAGATTAAGAAGGGCCAATTACAAGTCAAAGACCCGGTCAAGATTGTTTGCTTCAAGTGCAAAATTGAAGGGCATCATGTTAGATCTTGCCCTCTGAAGAAGAAGCAAAAAGGGGAGCGGCCTCAAGCTCAAATTCATATTCAACCTCAAGTTGAAGAAATGTCACTTCCCAAGAAGAATCAAGCCAATGCTCCCATTGTGGAGAAATCTAGTGAGAAGAAGGAGAAGAAAAGAACTTGCTACATATGCCGCGAGAAGGGCCACATCTCCTCCTTTTGCACTATTGGTACCTCATCCAACTCTATCACCATTGATGATGTTTATTCTCTTCGAAAGGATGAGGGTGGCAATGTGTTTGCCAAATTTGTTGGTGCTCAAAGTGGTGTCAAGAAAAGAACCATTTGGGTTGCCAAGCCTATTGTGACTAACCTCTTAGGACCCAACTTAGTTGGGGACCAACAATCCAAAACTTGATCAATAGGTGCTTGTTGGAGGGCATTGGAGATTTGGCTACATCATGAAGAATTAAGGGATCTTCATCATTTATATTATATCAAGCCAAGTCTTTTGATTATCTTGCTACTATCATATATCCAATGTTCCTCCTTGCGGTAACATGTTCTCAACTCATTTATATTGAAAGTTACTCGCCCCTTTGCATGTGTTAGTTTTGTTCCTAACATGTGTTTGTATATGTTGTGCTTCCTACTTGTTTTTCTTGAGAAATCAAGTCTATGTATGTTGGGTTGCACACCGTGTACTTGTGTTAGTGTTGGAGCCTCTTTGCATCTTGTTGTATCGTATATGGCTCTTATGAGAGATTAATGGATTATCCCGTTTTGGGGGAGTGATATTCCTTTTAGAATTTCATGATCCTTACAATGTGTGTACATGAGGAATATCACTTAGAATTGATATTGCAAGATTATCTAGTCTCTATGTGGTATGTCATCTTCATGAGAAATTCAAATTCCAATGTCCATTAATATCTCTAGTTGGATCTTATTTGCCTCTTGTGAAAATATATTATTTATCACATTATGGGGGAGTAATAAGCTTTGTGCTTATTACAAGCCTAGAAAATGTGAACATTTGAGGTTGTGTCACATAGAATTGATATTGTAAATTATGTCTCATATGTGACATGTTTTCTCAAACAAGCTCCAATTTGCTTAAATGGCTTCATTGCTAATATCTTTGTGGATCTTATTTGTGAAAGTTTTTCTTGGCATGGTTTTTCACAACGTGTCCCTCAATACACTTTTGGAAAACCATGTTCTTCAAGTCATACTATTAATTGCTTTGCATGTTGGTATGAATACTATTAATTGCTTTGCATGTTGGTATGAATACTATTAATTGCCTTGCATGTTGGTATGACTAAATGAAGCTATCAAGAAACTATCTTTGCATGATGGTTAACTCTTATCTTTTACCATATGCGTTGTTCGTTGTAAATATGATCTTATGTATACTTACAAACTACCACCGGGAAAAATTTCCTAATACCTCTTGTCCTAGGACAATTGGTAATCAATTATGAGGTAGATACCTATTGATCATATCTACATTGGCTCTTGTATTTATACTGCCTTATTTATTGCCATGAATTTGTTGTGCTTTGACTCCCATGTGTCTTCCTTGCATCTTATGGATCTAAGTTGTCTATTCAAACTTTCTTAGCATTGTTAGAAGATATAGGTAGCGTGATGATCCTAGTTGTGTGCATTTTGTATTCATATAAAAATCCTAGATAATGCACCAAAATTGGGGGAGCTCCTCTATATTATTAGAATTCTTAACATCTCTTGATATTTACCAAAAATTTGGTTTTGGGAGACATAAAATTTTCTTTTTGGTACTTTGTGCCATCATAAAAAGTTTCGAGGGTTTGGTTTATTTGTTGGAACCTTGCTCTCTTGGGAGTTGGTTATCTCATTCCTCTGTGTTTAGGTTTAATTAGCTTCTTATAATGAGATAAGTCCTTGAAGTCAATCTTGTGTTGATTTGATTCTTTGATATAATTTGGACAACCATTGTCTCTTGGTTAATTTGGCGTTTTGTCCAAATTGTATCTTCTTTGGTTCTTGAAAGTATTGTGCATGCATATTTAATATATGTATATCTTATGGCATGTGTCACTTTCTTTGATCCAATATATAGGGTAAACTCCATCAAATCCTAATTTGGCTAAGATGTGCATGAAATTCAATTTCATATCTATATGCACATAGAATTGTGGAGTTTGTCCTATATGTTGTAGTGTGTCTAACTACTTTGGACCCAATCAGTTTGGGGACCATTTTGTACTTACCTTTGTGTTAGGTACAATGGATATGCATTGAATGCTTGTCTCACTCTTGCAAAGAAGTGGTGACTCAATGGTAACTTGAGGCAAGCTAGGATGGTCAACGAACACATATCTACTACATCCACACCAATGCTATCTTGGTAACAAGTATCTTCTCATGCATACTTTTCTTGTATCCAACCTTATGGTTGCGTCTTGGCATGAATCTCTTGATTTGCAAATGTTGTGCTTCTTGCAAAAGTCTTAATGAAACCTCTTTATTGTGAATGTGAGTAATTTGAGATGAGTGCATTTGTTGGGAAGTATTTTAAATCATGCTCATGATTCATCCATCCCAACTATGCCTATCTAGCAATTCTGTTGCATATCAATTCCTCAAGGCTCTCACATGTGCAATATAGATGAAAGTGCAAATTTAGGTACTTCTTTTGGTATCCCCGTTTGTGATACTTGTTGCCTTTCTCAAATGCATCCCAACTATCTGCTATCCCTTGTTGATATTTATGATGTAGTTTAGTTGTTTGTGGTTGAAGTTCATGAATGTACAATAAGACAAAATTGAGCCTTTGGCCATGCTATTAAACAAAAATTCTTATTGGTATATTGCATGACTTCATTTTGGGATATCATACTATATTTCTTGAGTATCCATTTTGTGTGTGCATGTTTCTTTGTGGATAAATATCTCTGTGATATTGCTCACTTAGAGAAACTTATACACATAAGAGATGATACATCTCCATTTGATATCTTATTTATTTGTTGCATGTTGATTGGTCATGCTAAGCAATATAATTTATTGAAGACTATGATGATGCTTTTTGCTCATCCTTGTAATAGTCTTATAATATGCTTTTTCATGCCTTTCACATATCCTCTTGGTTGAGCCTTTTATTATGGTGCCTCCTACTTGTTGCTCAACCATTTTTTTGTTGCAAGTGTTAAGCTTAATTTTCTATATATGATCTATTGCAAATGTTTGTGTTTTAAATGAGGGAGTGAGGATTCCATGTTATGCATATTGTATTCAAATGCAACATTTTATTTTATGCATGTACCTTGGGGAGCTTCCTCATTTGATTTAGAACACTATCTTGTGGTGATTATTAGAGTTTGATTCACTTGGTATCTTTTGCTTTTGAATAATATTATGGGAGTGATGATTCCATGTTTGTGCACTTTATACTCCAATGCAAATTGTCTAGTTTTGTGCACAAACCTTGGGGGAGCTTCCTCGTATTATTTAGAGCAATCTTCTTGATCTTATCATAATATCTATCTTTCTTTCGGTATCTTCCTTGTGGTTCATTTGGTTGCTAACTTCATTTGTTGAAGCTTCTTGACTTTGCTATCTTTTTGCAATCTTTGATCCTATCTATAGTGTGATTCCTTCTGAATATTCGTCATTGGATATGTGCATTTGATTCCACTCAAATAATGAGAAATGCACACGCTATGGAGGAACTCTCACTATATTGGTCTTCTAAATTTTTCACCCATTTC
This sequence comes from Lolium rigidum, assembly GCF_022539505.1. Taxonomy (NCBI): domain Eukaryota; kingdom Viridiplantae; phylum Streptophyta; class Magnoliopsida; order Poales; family Poaceae; genus Lolium; species Lolium rigidum. Next base: position 8,449,160 of record NC_061512.1, on the reverse strand, counting down.
GGCAATTGGTGCCAATGGGGGAGAAGTTTGGAGGGTTTAAGGGAATTTGGTTATGTCTTTGCTTTGTGCTTAAGCATGTGCCTTTATTGCATTGCATCTTGTTGCTTTGCATAGTTGAATATTTAGAGGAAACTCCACTAGGCTTTGAATGCCAATATATGCAATGAAAGTCAAGACCATTCACACATGCATATATTATGGGGGAGTTTGCTCTATATATTCAACTTATTTGTTACTTAAATTCCTTATATAAACCCTCTCAAAGAGATTGTCATCAATTACCAAAATGGGGGAGATTGAAAGTGCATGGAGCCCCCATGTGTGGTTTTGGTAATTAATGGCAATCCCTATGGACTAATGTTTGCATTGAGTTATATTTGTAGGAGTTGTCCATAGGCAATTCTTGAACCATTTGTTGGCTTCAAGGTTGCAATAAGAAGAAATTGACGAAGGATATCAAGTGTCAAGTATGTCTTGAAGATGAAGATGAAGTGAGCCCTAGAGTTACTTCAAGACATCAATATGATGAAGAATGAAGAATGAAGTGCAAGTTCAAGATGAGCCAACTCGAAGAGTTCATAAGCTTGAAGCTTGCCATGGAGAAATGAAGTGCAAGTTCAAGATGAGCCATCTCGAAGAGATCCTTTGCTTGAGTCTTGCCATCCATATGGTGATCATGGATATGTGAAGATGCGCCAAATAAGAAGCTCTCCCATGGTGGATTATGGGGGAGCAATCCACAAGACTTCGTCAAGCAAGCACAAGAAAGAAAGGCGTTCCATCTTGTTGAGGTCAAGATCGTCGTCATCGAGCTCAAGTGGAATGCGCAAGTATAAGGTTTGCTCTTGATAGGGTTTCTTTCTCACCGGTCTCATAGTGTAGTTGGAGACCGGTTTATAGTTTAGTTGCCGTACTATCAAGAGGGCTCTCGAGTGAGTAACTCGATGGTATCGTCTCGAGAGAGCTCAAACCTTTGCACCCTTGCATCATCTTTCTTGGTTGTTATTTGGATCTTACCCATGTGATGTTTTAGAGCTTGTGCTTATTCTCATGACAAGCTCTAGTTCATCGAAAACGGGTTTTGCATAGATCACTTGTTGCGTTTTCGAGTTTGGTGATTTTCTCGGTTTCTCATGTTGAGGTATTGCACCTCTAAAAATAGCAGAAAATCACCCCCACTGATTTCCATATTTCCACTTTTTGTTGGGTAGCTTTTGTCGTTCCCTTTCCAACAAAATTGGTTTCACCTAAATCCGAGTTTCCTAACTCAAACTATTGCATTTTCGAGGTTGGAGGTTTTATCGGTGTGTCTTTGCTCTCGGCGGAAGTTCCGGCCTCTACAGCCGAAGTTCCGCCCGGATGCTCCTTTCGCCGCACCCACAGCGCCTTTCTTATTGCAGGTTTTATTCTCCGGCCGAAGTTCGGTGAAGCCGGCCGGAAGTTCCGGCCGACGGAACTTCCGCCCAACTTCCGGACAACTTCCGAAACTCGGCGAATTGTGGCTCAAGTATGTCCAAGATGGTTTTTCTCGGAATTCCGAACTTGGCCGAACTTCCGGCTGCCTAAGTTCCGCCCTAGTTCCGCCCCTATCTCTTTCTCGTCTGTGTCGTCTCGCGCGGAATCTTCCTAGCGGAAGTTCCGGCCAACATGGCCGGCATTTCCGGTAGCTGCCGGAACTTCCGGCCCTCCCGGCCGGAACTTCCGGTGTTACGCAATATCCTGCAACGGCTCGTTTTTTCGGGGGGGGGGGGAGTATAAATACCCCCTTCTTCCTCCTTGGCTGGTGCTTCTCTTACTCTCTCTCTCCTCCATTGTTGAACTAGAGAAGCTTGCACTATCTCTCAATCCCTCCATGATTCTTGCCCCCATTTGAGGGAAAAGAGAGAGGAGATCTAGATCTATACTTCTACCAATCAAATCCATCTCTTTGTGAGTGGAACTCTCTAGATCTTGATCTTGGTGTTCTTTGTGAATTCCTTTGTTCTTCCTCTCTTATTCCCCCAATAGCTTTTGTAGCTTTGTTGGAATTTGAGAGAGAAGGACTTGAGCATCTTTGTGGTGTTCTTGCCATTGCATTTGGTGCATAGGTTTGAGTTCTCCACGGTGATTCGTGGAAGTGAAAGCAAGAAAGTTGTTACTCTTGGGTTCTTGGAACCCTAGACGGATTTGAGGCCTTTGTGGCGATTTCTTGGGAGCCTCCAATTAAGTTGTGGATGCGTGCCCCAAGCTTTGTGTAAGGCCCGGCTTCCGCCTCGAAGGAAATCCCTTAGTGGAACCGTGACCTAGGCCTTTGTGGCGAGGGTCACCGGAGATTTAGGTGAGGCGCCTTCGTGGCGTTCGGTGTGTGGTGTGAGTACCGCATCTTGGGGTGAGGCCTTTGTGGCGTTGGTGTGCATCGAGCAACCACACCTCAAGGTGAGCCTCTTGTAGCGTTCGGGAGCACTAAGCAACCGCACCTCTCCACCGGAGATTAGCACTCGCAAGAGTGTGAACTCCGGGATAAATCATCGCCTCCCGCGTGCCTCAGCTTATCTCTATACCCGAGCTCTTTACTTATGCACTTTACCTTGTGATAGCCATCGTGCTTGAAGTTATATATCTTGCTATCACATAGTTGCTTGTATTGCTTAGCATAAGTTTGTATATCTTGCTATCACATAGTTGCTTGTATTGCTTAGAATAAGTTGTTGGTGCACATAGGTGAACAATAGTATATAGGCTTTGGGCTTGACAAAGTAAACGCTAGTTTTATTCCGCATTTGTTAAGCCCATGTCGTAAAAGTTTTAAATCGTCTATTCACCCCCCTCTAGGCGACATCCGTGTCCTTTCAGTAATGCCCTGATTAAATCTCATAGTAATCATCATTGATATGTATTTAATTTTTATTTGTCAATTGCCCACCTGTAATTTGTTCACCCAGCATGTTAGTTATCTTATTGGAGAGACACCACTAGTGAACTCGTGGACTCCTGGCTCATTCTTTTACATCCGAATACAATCTATCGCAATCATTGTTCTTTACCGTTCTTTGCAAACAAACACCATCTTCCACTCGATACGCTTAATCCTTTGTTTTCAGCAAGTCGGTGAGATTGACAACCTCACCGTTACGTTGGGGCAAAGTATCTTGATTGTGTTGTGCGTGATCCACATTGGCGCCGTTTCACCGGGTGTTGCGCCGCACTACACTCCTCCACCAACAACCTTCACGTGCTTCTTGGCTCCTACCGGTTCGATAACCCCGGTTTCTTTCTCGAGGGAAAACTTGTCGCTGTACGCATCACACCTTCCACTTGGGGTTCCCAACGGACGTGTGCTTCACGCTGTTATCGGGCACACAAAATTTTAAAACCCTCGAACCGTATTCCACCACCATGGCAACTAATAGGAAGAGGACCGATGAGACATGAACCAAAACCACGATAAGGATAAATTTGAGCTAAAACTATGATAAGAATTATGGATCGGAGGAAGTAGAAAATTAGCATGTTTAAAACAATATAAATAGGCTTGGGTCGATCTGGTCGGTCCATCTCGGATCCAACGGCGCACAGTGAGGGAATTGGCATCATAGTCAACCAGTACAAATACAGAAGCCATTGCCGCCCGCCCGCCCTCAGTTTTCCCTCTCCCACTCTCTCCCCTCCGCCGCCGGCGCCCGATGCGCCGCCTCGCCGCGGCGGCGAAACCATCCCGGCGGCGACATTTCTTACTCCCCTACCACATCTCCACAAGAACCACCACGGCCACCGCCTCCTCATCTTCCTCCCATCCCTGCTCCTCCTACGACCCGACGGCGCAGTTCCTCCCCGCCGACTCATCCTCCCGGCACCTCCGCCTCCCCGCCTCCCTCCGCCGCGACGCGCTCCTCGGCCTCGCGCGCCTCCTCAAGACCTCCCTGCAATGCCACCTCGCTCTCCACGCCCTCACATGCACATCCCGGCCGCCCCCGCCGCTCCCCGCTCGCTTCGCCGCCGCCACCCAACTCACCGTGCTGTCTCGGCAGCTGCGCCCCTTCGCCTCCCTCCTCCTCGCGTCCCTCCTCCCGGCCGCCTCTCCGCACCTCCTCGACTGGTGCGCCTCCTGGCGGCGATCGGTACGTCGCCCTTCGCCTCGCGTTCCACGCCTTCCTCGCCGCCAGCATGCCGTCCGAGGCGCTCGTCGTGCTCTGCGCGCGTCCGCGGCATCGGGAAAACGCCCAGCGTCTCCGCGCTCGCAACCCTGCTGCGTCTGCTCTTCTGCGCGGGCGAGGTTCGGGCCGCGTGGAAGGTGTTCGCGGAAATGACCGCGAGGGAGCCACGGCCAACACTCGCTATCTTCAATGCCATGATCCTCGGGTTCTGCCACAGAGGGCTTGTGCATGTCGCCGCGGGATTGCTCGGTGTCATGTGGAGGTTCCGCGTTTTCCCGGATGCGTGCAGCTATAACATCCTGATCAAGGCTCACTGCGTGTCCGGTCAGGCAGGGGATGCTTTCGAGCTGTTCGACGAAATGATGCACAAGTCAGGGTGCGAGCCGACGGTTGTCACCTATAACATCCTGGTGAATGCTCTTTGCCGCGGTGGGAATATGGTGGAGGCGAGGGGGCTGTTTGATGAGATGGTGAAGGCGGGTATCGAAGCAAATACAATAACTTTCAATGTTTTAATTGACGGGTATGCAAAGGCTGGACGGATGAATGAGGCTAATGCGGCCTGCAGGGAGATGAAGGCGAGGGGACTGCTGCCGGATTGCTGGACCTTCAACATTCTTTCTGCGGGAGCAGACAAGTTTGGGAAGGCTGCGCACTTAACAACGCATGAGCAGGAGGAGGGTTCACAGATACCAGCAGACAGTGTAGATATGGTGGTCTGTAGGCTTTGTTGGGATGGACGACTGGATGATGCCCGGCAGCTCGTGGGTAGTGCAGTTGAGCAGGGTGTTCCAGTGAGTGTTGCAGGATTTAATGCTTTGATTGCTGCATATAGCAAGGGGGGATTCGAAGAAGAAGCTCTCGAGTTATACAGAATTATGAAAGAGATAGGCATTGCACCCTTGCCATCCACTTTCAGTTATGTGATAATGGGACTGTGCAATCAAGGAAGACTAGATGACGCACAACTGCTGCTAGAACATATGATTAGTAAGGGGTATTCTGTGGGTACCTCATTTACCATTTACATGGACTCATGCTTCAGATATGGTAATGTAGAAGGTGCCTTGAAATGCTGGGATGATATGGTGAAAGTTGGTGTGCAGCCTGATTTTATTGCCTTCTCTGCATATATCAGTGGTCTTTGCAGATTAGATCACGTAAACGAGGCTTATCGGGCATTTGTTGAGATGACAAGAAGAGGGCTTGTTCCGAACAATATTACTTACAACTCCCTCATATCTGCATTTTGTAGGGCTGGCTATGTGGCTGAAGCACTGAAACTAGAGGAGAAGATGAGGCAGAGTGGTCTTGTTCCTGATGTTTTCACAAGCAACATTCTGATTGATGGTTTTTGCAGAGAAGGAAGGTTGGATATAGTGAATAGGCGCTTCTTGGACATGCGTAGCAGTGGCTTAACTCCTGATGTAGTGACGTACAATACAATTATCAATGCATATTGCCGGGCCCAGGATATGAGCGGTGCCATGGTTTTCATGAATAAGATGCTTGCAGATGGCTGTGATCCAGATATTTTCACATATAATATTTGGATTCATAGCCTTTGTAACAACCATTCGATGAATCGGGCGGCGAGAGTGCTGGATGAACTTGTTGCTGTTGGTTGCACACCTAATTTAGTTACATACAACACACTGATGGATGGCATTTGCAATGATGTCCTGGATCGAGCTATGATTCTCACTGGCAAACTGATTAAGATGGATTTTCAACCCAACACTGTCACAGTTAATGTTTTCTTTTCTCATTTCTGTAAGCAAGGTTTTGGAAGGCGGGCTCTTGTGTGGGCTGAGAAACTCAGAGAAGATTCTTTTGCCTTTGACGATGCTACAATGAATATACTTGACTGGGCGTACAGGGAGACGGAGGATGACCCCCGTGGTAGCAATGCAGATATTGACAAGTGTATGTTTCTCGAGTTCTTAATGCTCATAACATACAACGCTATGAGCAATAGTAGATCCCCAAAGTTTGCAAATGTGCCTATCGAGACAGTTATTGATCCTGCTGGCAGCAACGCAATCAAAGTTTTGGATACTGGATAATGAGGGAATTTCAAAACCACATGAGCTACTTGAAAACATGAGCCACGCAATCAAAGTTTTCAGTCTTGAGAGGGACATTCACACGGAAACGAAACAACAGTCACCAGCCCTTAGCAGTTCAGGAGTAGTACCCTGCCAGTGCAGCCACACCGTCCTTAAACCCACTCTGCTCAGTGCTGGTCATGCCTTCTGGCATTGGATAGGGAGCTGCAGATCAGGACCTGCTGGGGCATCGCCGCACTCAGGCTGCACTTGGGCAAGATGAGCATTGCATCCTCCAGCAAGGATGATCTTGTCCACGCCCAGCCAGAGAGGAGCACCAATGCCAGCAAAGATGAAACCCAGAAGAGGAGTTCAAAGCACAACTTGTGGCATGGAAAGAAACAAAGAAGTGTTAGCTTGCATCAAGGCATGAAAGAATTTCCTCTTTTTTAACAATACTCTTATTCTTTTTTCTGTATATCTTTGATCGAAAAAACACTTTAATATTATTTGTCCATGATACGAAGATATTTCTTTTTCTTCTTATTATTTATTTTTACTTGTTCTGGAGGAAAACATCACATATGTATTTTTTGGATCTTATGTTGGTTTGGTCATGATGGCTCAGGTATCAGAGCAAGGAGGTGAAGATACAGATATGGGAGAGGTGCCAGAAATCCAAATTTGAAGCAAAGATAAGGACTGCTGAGGTCAGGTTACTATCTTTTCTCAACTTTGGTCTGAAATTCTGAACTTATTGCATCATTCAGAGTGTATGCTCGAACCTTAACCTGTGAAACAAATACCAGCTGTCTGGTAGCAGTCTCAAATCACCACTAAACCTTAAGCCCTGCTTGGTTCGTCATTTCAGCCCACAAACCCGGTGTGTTATCCCTGTTGTAGACAGATACTACTACAAGTATTACTTTTATCCAACTATGCTAGAGTCTATCCGATTAGGAGTCCTTGTCTTGGCAGTCAAGTTATGCTATTGGGTTTGTATGTTAGGGATATGGTACCAGCTGCACTAGCTGGACTTACTGTTCAGTGAACAGTAACCTCCCTAAAGGTCTCTTTTTTTTAGATTTAGGTAAAAGCATTATCACAGGCTCATTCATCGAAAATCAAAATCATAGAGACAGGAAAAGAAAAACAAATTTCTATCAAATTAATAGAAAGAAGGATACCTTCTCTGATTTGAATCCCGTCCTATATAAGAGATGTATTCCTATTGTAAGGACTAAGGATGCAAGTAAGAAACAAACTCTTTCCCTTCTAGTTGCTATCCCTACCATCTAGATTCTCTATCTATCGCCACTAACTTTCTTCCCAGTCATTAGCCAATCTTCCCTACCTTATGAGTACTTGAGTTGATGTTTACAACATATCGGGAACTCAAAAAAAAAAAAAAAATCCGTTGAAACCCCAAAATGGCACTTCGTTAGCCGTTTCCTAATTTTCTCTCTCCCGGTTTGAGGGTGAAACTCCTGCAGATATTTACGGGCCACCGGAGGTCCCGTTTTCTTTCCGTATGCAAGCTAATCAAGAGACGGAGACCTGAACCGGAAACAAATAGCGACGGCGGCCGCAGCAGCGTAAGGAATGGGAGCTCGATGGCACGTTGGGAGAACGAGCTCTGCTGCTGCTGCTGCGGCGGCAACTACGGTGGGAGAAGGAGCCCTCGGCTGTGGCAACTATGACGGGAACGGGCTCTGCAGTGGCGGAAGCGACTATGAAGGAATGTTCCACTGCTATTGTGTCGTTAACAAGGTCTACTGCAGCGGCAGAAAGGACAACTGGAACAAGCTCGGCAACTAGAACCAGTAGAAAACATTCTCCTCCGACCGAGTTCGACCCATGCCTGCTTATCCATGGCGGTGGCACTAGATCAGGCACTTGATGTATTGCTCTTAATATTTTTACTTTTATTACATGACGGCAGCTCGCCTACCTCAACTTCCTTGGGAAAAAGGATTTGATGTTATTATACATGACGGCAGCTTGCAACTTTCTCTTAAACGTTGAGGTTTCTTTGCAAATGTTTTTACCCAGGCACCACGTTGCAGTAACTTTCTTATCAAAACACCATTTTTCCACGTTTGAAAAATCAGTTGTTTTTCGTCTTTTTTTGCAAGGTTTTATACCAAAAAAATTCACTTTAGCTTGTATATCCGTTTGCAG
>NC_061512.1:8396149-8440698 GCF_022539505.1 Lolium rigidum | reverse complement strand
TCAAGATAAAGCTAATGAGATCTACTACGATTTAGGGTTTTCACCGCATAATCGGATCATCCTACTCCGAGGTTGGGCCTCGCGGCCACGCACGGTGCTCGTAAGCGGAGTCCTAAACAAGGCCAAATAACCAACACGAAGTTGATCCTCGGAACATCATGTTTGGGACTTGCGAACGCCACCCTACGTGCCACTCTGGATCCTCCCCCTTTGTAAGGCCCTAGCTGTTGCCGAGATATTAAACTAATCCTTGTGGAACAAGGAACAACAGTAACGGATCAGATCTACTAAATAATGATCAAGCGGGGTGCCGCCCCACACCTGAGATAGGCGTGAGGGCAGCTAGATGTGCGAGGGTTGCACTACGTAAGCATGCTTAAACGAAGAACAATGCTAACCCTAACACATCTAATGATAACTACGTTGCTCGCCATCAAAAGCGCTTCAGTACGAGCAACGCATGAACAACGTGGGGCTTGTGCTTGCCTAGATCGCAAGATGCGATCTAGGCGACATGTCGCTTACCTGATAGAAACCCTCGAGACGAAGGAGTTGGCGATGCGCCGAGATTGGTTTGTTTTGGGGTTGAACGTGAGTTGTTGTTTATTCCATAAACCCTAGGTACATATTTATAGTCCGGCGGACTTTCTAATGAGGGCGTGCACTACACCGTGCACGAGATAAACTCTAACTTTTAATCTAGATACAATCTACCATAATTAAAGATACACGGGCAACTTAGCCCAAATTCTCCGTGTGAGGCCGCTTCATAAATCTTCCGGGTGTAATCTTTCAAGCCCATCTTGATCGCGGCCCACCTCGACTTGGTCAAATTACGGTGATAACACATGCCCCCTGGTTTTGGAAATATCATTTCCAAAATCATCATGCTCTTCTCTCGTCGGGTCATGTCGTGGCATCACCGTTGCGGTATCCTTTGTCTCCTCATATTTTGCAGTGAGGAGCCATGATGCCGATAATGAGGGCAGCGAGGATTAGTAACATGGCATCAGTGGGCTGCAAACAATCGGCTCTCCTTGAGCAATCGGTTCTTTATTAAAAACCCTCCTCTATTACGAAGAAGCGTTTCCGGCCGGTCGTTTTCTTGATAGTCAAAGTCACACGATCTTCAAAAAAAGAACCGATGGCGCCGCATCGGTCTCTCTCATAAACACACCTTGGGTAACGTCGAGCTAGCCGCCCTTCCAAACGGTAACCCGCGGCCTCCATGCGCAAAGACGGGTCGGATCCCCAAATCGCCGCTCCGAGCGGTTCCAATCCACCACCACCTACACAGATCTCGACCGCGCGGCTTCCAATTTCTTCAACGCATCTCATGGCGGAATCAGCCAACACCGATACCACGGTTTCCGGACTGAAGGTAATCCTCAACCTCTTCTCACCGTTTGACTTGACGCGGGATTAATGCAAACACCTGAATTAATGCCTTGCTCCGCTACTAATTTAGGTTTCAGACATTCTTCTGCCACATCCTTCTCTCGCAAATTCGATGTGCCTTGGTCCTCGTTCTTCGAGAGCCACCTTGCTCGTTAATTTCATGCGAAGCTAACGGAATCCCCTTTGTGAGCCAAAACCTAGATCGACTTCCGGGCCGGCCGCTGCTGAGCACGGCCCAATCCCCACGAAGGTTGGGTGGCATGGTACAATAGGGTATCCAAATCCCATTATGCCACTTGGGAAACCATAGGAATAGGCGATGCCACTGTCATTATCGCTGTCTCCTCTTGAGAAGAATGAGAATATCACGAAAACCATCGGCTACTTACAGTACGGCACGCTGATGCTGTTTCATGTTTGGTCATGGTCCTATGACTCCGACCTGCTTGGATGTGGCCATGATCACGGGGCTAGACATTGCATCTCCCGGCCCTTACGCATTCAAGCTGCCAAAGGTCCCTTTCACTCTCTCCTCCAAAAAAGAGTGTACCAGGTGGGGTGCCTATCTTAATCGTTATATGAAAACCAAAGGCCACGTGACGAGAGAGGAGCACACGGCCTTCTTGAATTTCTGGCTGGAGCACTTCATATTCTGTGGTCCATCACTTGCTCCTACCAAGAATTACCTCTCCCTGGCCTATGAACTCGCTAAAGGCACCCAACTTGGCCTAGGCAAGCTATTCCTTGGAGAGATTTATCGATCCCTTCAACTGATGTCCGCAAGCTTGTTCACTCGCAAGACGGATTAAAGCGGCGGCCCACTGGTGGTTCATTCGGTTGTGGGCCCAACTATACTTCCAAAGCCAAATCCCGGACTTCCCATCGCCGACCACCCGCACCTTTCCGGATGAAAGTGGCAAGGAAATTCGATGCACCGGCTACGGCCAAGCCCTGTATGGTCTCCGGGCGGCGAGTTAATCCCCAAGGAAGCCGACGGGGGTGGTTTAAGACCTTCTTCCAAGGGTTGGACAACCCCCTGTTCCACCTGCACACTGAATCGGCAAATTTTGAAAACCCCGTCTCTTTCCGATTGGATGACTTTGCCGATGACGCCGGCACACGACACTTGTACTCCCTCATGATTCGTCCTGCTTTCTCCCTGTTGGCATGAGTACCTCGAACCGGATCATCAAGCCCGGTTATGAGTGTTATCAACCGGTAGTAGCGGCTCGACGGCTTGGTCTCGGACGGAGTGCCTCCACACTTCTTCCTACACCATCGACAGCCAAGTAGAGGCTGAGCGCACGACATCCTCACTGCCCAAAGGTGCTATACCTTCTTTGATGCTTTGTCCATACCAATTCCCCACGACCTCCGTTTCTCCTTCACCACCGATGGTTTTGAAACTTGGTGGTCTATGTGGAAGACCCACGTCTTCAGGAGGGCCCTAGGACCGCAGCTGAAGGAGCTTGACGCCGAATATGATCCCCACTGCCGACCGAGTGCTGTCACTTAAGCATTTCTTGTAGCTGCCTTATGGTGATTGTACGTGACACTGACTCTTCTCTCCTGGCGGCAACAAGATGGCCCGGCTCCTACACAAGCCGACGGTTCCCCTTTCGTATTTCTTCCTCGCGCACCGAGTGGTTCTCTTACGCGAGCTCGCCTCCCCGAAGAAAGTTATAATGCGAGTCGGCCGATTTCACCGAAATCGGCTCCCAAAGTAAAGCATCTTCGGGGCCCGTTGCCCCCGAGCCTCGACTCGGGCGAGGACGGCGGTGAGGAAGGTAGCAGCCGGGAAAACCTTGAAGCGTAAAGCTCCGGCCCGGGAAAGCTTGCGTGTAAGTTGGTTCGGACCACTGCGGGCGCTTGTCAGCTTTCTCAAAGAATTTATTTATGATGCGCTTGTATCCTTTCCTACGGGCCTCCATCGAAGGATCCTCCCGAGCGGAGCCGAAGAAACCAGCCGGGGAGACTCGAGCTCGGGTGATTCGAGAGGTCCACTACCGGAGTCGGACGGCTTCGCCGGCGCGGCTTCCAAGAAAGGGTCGATCACGGAACCCCTGCTCCTCGAGGCCCCGACCGGATCGGGGTTACGTACGAAGCACCAGCTGTGTCCAAAGGGCTCGTAAGAACCCACAAGCCTCTTCATCAAGCCGGGAGGTCTCAAATGTAATTATCTTCGTGGTCACGTTTTCATGCTGTCATCTGTTATCATTCGGATCGGCTAACCACTTCCTCTTGCGGGCCGCCGAAACTTCTAGTGGGGATGTTGAGGAGGTACCGAGGCCGTCCGCTACCACGGATCTAGCTGCCGGACGCCGGCGGCTGCACGAGTGGCTGATCCAACCGAGTCCCCAGAAAAGCCGATCGTTACTGCATCGGCTGTTCCTTCTCCCTTGGGAGAGGTATGTCTCTCCTCCTTGGCTCTGTCAGTTCCTCGTCACCTGCTAAACTCATGGTGTTTGCCTTATCAGGGTTGTGATCTCTCGAGCTTGCTTACGTTCGACCCAGCATCCATCGATCCCATTCCTTCCAAGGCAAGTGGGGAGCCGGATATTAGCACGGTCCGTGGCCAGCTTCAGCGCCTCAAGGACTTGCTTGTCTACCTCTATTGAGGTTCGATTGAGGATTCCGAAGAAGTCAAAGGCATCCTCGAGGATATCCGGCCTCATCTCCCTATGACCACGCAAGTGAAGCTTTGGCCCGTTGTCACCCTGTCGGTTTTTAAGTCACGGGTGCAATCAGCTCGCCAAAGGATTACTCTTCGCCACTCCCAACTTCCGCCGAGAGCCGACATTGCCGAGAAGTGTCGACGGCTCAATGAGAAGAAAGGCTGCTGCTGGACGCCAAGACGGATACTTACGCCACTGCGCACCGAACTCGAGACCACTGCACAAGGAGGCTGGAGGACCTTGAAGAGAGGGTAAGAGTGACCAAACAGCTCATCCAAGACAAGGAGGCCCTTGTTGCCCGCTACGAAGAAGAAGCAAAAGGCCTCACGGCCGATCCGAAGACCGATCGGCTGAAATCCGTTCCACCGAGCAATCAGCTGGTGACGGGCAAAGACGCAGATGAAGAGGCTGAGATCGCTGAGGCGGAACGCATCCGTGTCGACGCCATCATCGCCCTTGGTGTGTTTCTTCAGTAGGGCCTTCATAGACAGATGATTTTCCACTGGACTGGGTCTTTCTGTAATTGCTACGTTTGCTACGTTTTGATTTTCCACCGGTTAACATTTACCATCTGTCTGGTGTGGTGGCCGTATGCCTCCCTCGAGCCGAATCTGTCTGGTAACTACAGATATCGGCTTTGCGTTACGCCAAGGCGCTGTACTCGCGCGTCAGCTCCGTTGGGATTCATGTAGCCGACGTGGTCGCTGTTCGTTAGATTGCCGTTGGGCCCAAGCTGACCGTGTGGTGAACATAATCTTAGCCGACTCGCTGGGTCGAAGCCCTCTCATGAAGGTATCGTAATTCCCCTCGTGTAAATCTGGAGCACTAGGCTCCGTCGGGAGGACGAGTAACGCGTTCGCATCAGCCGAAGTCTCGCCATCGGCTTTCCTCTGTTTGGTAGACGGGACTCCTCTGTTTGGTAGACGGGACTGGAATAGCAACTCTCCTTGATGAGTCCCGAGAGCTGGTCCTGACGGCGAGTATGATGGCTCATGATCTCCTGGATTACGCGCAGAGCAACACGCTCCCACACGTTGACCAAGTTTTCAGAGTGGCGATGTAGCGAGTGAGCCACCAAGTAGTTGATCTCCTGCCGCAGGCCCCTGGTGCGTTCCTCCGACGGGGTAGAGAGGTCTATCCCATCGAGCGCACCTTGCGGTGAGAACCCCTTCCATCTGATGCCATGGGTACGGGTTCTGCGAAAAGAGCCGATGAGGTCGGCTTCGAGGGTGGCCTTGATCTCGTTGTATTGCTTCTTGAGCTCGTCGGGCGGATCCTCGTAGGTGACGCGGCGTGCGCGTCCGCCATCTCGGATGTAGATGGCGATGTGGTTGATGTAGACGTTTGTCCCACGGGCGTGCCGGAATGTGTTGATCGCCAAAACCCACCGACGGGCGGTGGCCTTGTCAACACCGTAGAGCCGGGAAGAGCCTAGAGCTGCGGCTGGGCCGAGACCCCTCCGAGCGACGGCCCGCAATGCTCTTCTGGTCGCACGCGGCGATGCGAAGTGGAAGGGCGTGCCACCTGACCTATACCTGGGCAGGAAGGTGATGGGGATGCCTCGCTTAGTTTCTGCGGGGCATACATGTAAACGTTAAATACGAGCCTCGATCGGCTCTCGGGTTATCTCGTGAATCGGCTCAAAGAGCCGATCCACCCATGATCCGTACGGGGTGCACGAATACTTGGTGGTCCTGCTTGATCAAGATAAAGCTAATGAGATCTACTACGATTTAGGGTTTTCACCGCATAATCGGATCATCCTACTCCAGGTTGGGCCTCGCGGCCACGCACGGTGCTCGTAAGCCGATCCTAAACAAGGCCAAATAACCAACACGAAGTTGATCCTCGGAACATCCTGTTTAGGACTTGCGAACGCCACCCTACGTGCCACTGGATCCTCCCCCCTTTGTAAGGCCTAACTATTGCAGATATTAAACTAATCCTTGTGGAACAAGGAACAACCGTAACGGATCAGATCTACTAAATAATGATCAAGCGGGGTGCCGCCCCCACACCTGAGATAGGCGTGAGGGCGGCTAGATGTGCGAGGGTTGCACTACGTAAGCATGCTTAAACGAAGAACAATGCTAACCCTAACACATCTAATGATAACTACGTTGCTCGCCATCAAAAGCGCTTCGATACGAGCAACGCATGAACAACGTGGGGCTTGTCTTGCCCTAGATCGCAAGATGCGATCTAGGCAACATGTCGCTACCCGATAGAAACCCTCGAGACGAAGGAGTTGGCGATGCGCCGAGATTGGTTTGTTTTGGGGTTGAACGTGAGTTGTTGTTTATTCCATAAACCCTAGGTACATATTTATAGTCCAGCGGACTTTCTAATGAGGGCGTGCACTACACCGTGCACGAGATAAACTCTAACTTTTAATCTAGATACAATCTACCATAATTAAAGATACACGGGCAACTTAGCCCAAATTCTCCGTGTGAGGCCGCTTCATAAATCTTCCAGGTGTAATCTTTCAAGCCCATCTTGATCGCGGCCCACCTCTGACTTGGTCAAATTCTGGTGATAACACAAGGATAAGGTCTCTTATGGGAAAAGTAACGCACCTCTGCAGAGGATACTGAATTGTGACTGTCACTCCCTGTTCCGGGAAGGGAACTGCGAACGCGGCAGGAAAGGAACTCCACGAAGTTCTGGTCAACCTGTGAAGGCTGACGGGCATAGTTTTCAGAATAAAATAAACCTTTTGAAGAAATGTTTATGAAAACTTGCATTGGCCTATGACTTTCCGGTCTATGGCTGTAGCTAGTGCATGATACACATATTTCCTAATATGAACTTGCTGAGTACGCTCGTACTCATTCTATCTCGTTTGAACCCCCTTCTTAGAGCAATGCACCGAAGGAGAAACTACCGTGGAACTCGAAGACAAAGGAGTCAACTGCAACAAGATGAAGAATCCAATCAAAGAAGTCAATGGAGTCAACTCCCGCATCAGTTATTATGGAAACCTAGACTAGTAATAGAAGGGAACCTTTCCCAAATCATAGCACCTAAGTAGCTAGATTTCTATAGCAAGCCAAGTAGCTCTTAAACTTGAGTTAGCAATAAGATAGACTACGAGTCGTTCTTCTGGAGTTTTATTTGAAGTTTTACCTCACTGTAAAGTAGGAGGTTGTGTGGATCTTATGTAAACAGCTCGTGTGTACTTCTATAGACATACCTTGGACTCGCATATGTTTACGTTGTACCACTCGAGAGATGTAATATGAGTGGAACGGTGTTTCACTTGTGTTATGTCAACGACTTGTGTACTACACCATGCAGTGGTACGCTGGGTCATCACAGCTGGTATCAGAGCAAATGCTTTGACCCTAGGATTAAAACCCTTTAAAGGAGACCTATAGGTTTTGGTAGTGTCTATAAGAAAATGTCTTAGCCAAACCAACTATTCTTTTGACTTGAGATGGGTATTCACTTGAGAATAATCCTGACACACTTGAGTCAATCTTTCTTATCTATTTTCTTAAGTAAAGTTAGTTAGTTATCTTGCTTCATTCCAAATAACAAGAACACCATTGAAGCTTAAGATAAATGGTGGTAGTAGACCACAATTGGTATACCACACATGGTAGTCCAAAGAGAGGATACAACCATAAGGAAGATATCCTATTGGAAGAAGTATACCAATGCAAGTTATGGTTATGTAGGAGTCATTAAAAATGTTAAATGACTGATGTTAAGTAAGGGAGATAAGTTATATAAGGTAGTATATGTCTATGATGAGTCAATCATAGGAGGTAAGGAAGAGTGATAGGAGTTAAATGAGTCTACTTTCAATAATAAACTAGGTACTCATATATGAATCACTTGGGAATCATGGTATGATGGAGTAGAACATCATAAGTACGATAACAAAAGGATGATAAGGAGTAGGATGTAGGGAAGAGTTCGAAAGCTTAGGCCTTAAAATCCTAATAACTGTACCAAGTATGTTAGAACCATAGTCCTTAAGTTAAAGAAGGCTTATTTAGAGCATATCACATTGAGAAATCCTAGAGTTATAGGTGGTATATTCTAAACAATCATGTGTTTAGAGTAGACATGTTAGAACTAATTGTATTATAGGAAGTAGTCCTCAATAGCACATATATATGGTATACTACTTTGTTAGTATTTCCAAAGAAAACTAGGTTAACTTCAACTAACCCAGGCCATTTTGTTTCAAGTTGTCTCATTGCAAATGTGCAATTGAGATAAATGTTGAGACAAATAGTAGAAATTCACGTATTGTGCTAAGTATCACAACCTAAACCTATCTTATGTGATGTTATATACTACACATCTGATCCTGATGTTTAGGGATGTCTTACCCAACTACTATATTCAGGCATATAAGGATATGTATTATAAACACAAAGCTGAATTTTCTTGGATTTTCTTGAATCTTCATTGATTGACTAGATCTATACATGAAGTTTGACTTTGATATGCAAATGCATGTTGCAATATCAAGCTCTTACTTGATGTTGTAGGTCTAGAGGGTAAAGGTATTCGTGTGAGGAAGTGACGAATTATGAAGATTTGAAGACAAGATGAGGGTTCACTTGAAAAAGGAAGTAAAAATTGTGGGAAGCAACCACAACAATCTGAAGTAAGGACCAATCAAAACTCATTTTTATCTTTAATTAAGGAGTACTTCAACATGGAAGTATCATGAAAGCGAGAAAAATAGTGAATATGGAGCAGTAGAAGTGGAGCCATATTCCTTATGGAAGAAGGGAATGCAAGTGAAGTCACTTACAATACTATTTTCATAGTGTCAACAAGTGGTTTTCTTGCAAAACAAACCTTAGAAAAAGTAAAATAGACAAGTGAAGTCGCAGTTGGCATCATATGACCACAGACTGATACAGGATAATCATGAAGAGAAAGTATGTGAAGTAAGGTATATCTTAACAAAAACTAGGTAAGTAGCCACAATTTGGTAAGTAGATAATGACTAGAACCATAACATAGTCGCAGCTGGTATCCAATAAGCCACATCTGGTACTAGGTAGTCTGCAGCTGGTACCAGATAGCCCACAACCTGAACATATTTTTCCTTACCCTAAAAGAAAGGGGGATTCCGCAGCTAGTATTCCACAGCTGGTATTTCGTAGCAGGTAAACATTTAGTCGTGAGATTCACATCGGATACCCACAACTGTGTGGATATACCGCAAAGAATTCTTCGTGAGAATTTAGAAAGGTACAAAATATAAACCAGACTTAAACCAACTACCTAACCTTGGAGTTTAATGATTAGAAGAAAGGAAGTTTGAAGATCATTAGTAAATTCTAAGGGGAGAGGAAGGTTGAAGGAGAAGTATTAAAATATGATTTGGAGTATGATAGACGGAGAAAAAGGTCCGATTCGAGAGGAAGTCCGATCTTATTTTTATAAGGTTGTTGGGAAGTATCCATATAAAAGTACTCTCAGGAGGTTGTCAGACCAGAAGCTGAGGTTTATATCTCTAAGAAGTAAGGGTTAGACCTTAACTTGAGTGGGTAATTGAAATTATTCAAAACCAAGAGAACTCAAGGAAGTCCAAGATAATGAAGTTGGATGAAGAAGTTATCGGAGGATAATCAAAGCCTAAAAAGATACTATACAAAGGACTTTGACCATACTAAAACATAAGACTATTAGAAAGATTCCTTTCATGGAACCTAAAGAAACCAAAGGGAAGATAACTAGTATAAACTAGAAGCCATGATTGGATGGACTAAATGAGTCTAATCCATTCGTAGGACTAAAACCACCAGGACCATGCCTATTGTAAACACCTTACGAAGTACCATTACTTTCGTTATGGTAGTAAGGGAAAACAATACCCTGCTTTAAATGAATCTTTTAGATTTAAGGTTTGGACATCGCAGCTGGTACCCCATAGTGCCATATTTCACCGCAGCTGGATTACCGCAGCTGGTAGAACCAAGATTTGAGTACCCAAATAGGAAAAATGTCACCACAACTATTAGTAAGGCTCATTAACACAATAAGATGTCTTAATCCAAGAATCTTTGGATAGTAAGCCTATAAGCTTAGAGTGTTGGAAGAAATCATAGAATTGAAGAAAGTATCAGTGCCAGACATCAGAAGACTTCATGAAGGATCTGGACAAGGGATATATTCAATTATATCTAATGAGATCACCATGGAGTTGAAGGATGGTGATCTGTTCAAGACATTTCGACATTCCGAAACATGAGAGCGTTCGAACTTCGGGACGAAGTTCAGTTTAAGGGGGAGAGGCTGTAATATCCCAGGTTTAGAGACAATAAAATGAGAGAACACCAAAGTGTGCATTGCATTCATGCATAGAAAATCCGGGAATTTTCGCGCTTCACATAAAACTTACCACGATGGATCGAAGTTTCACTTGACTTGCTGGAACCGAAGTAGATCATCAAGTCAAGCGCTATAAACTTCACTCGTGATCTTTGCTAAAACCTTATTTTGGGTAGAGATGATTTGATCTATGGATTAGATCAAATGGAATTAGCTTTGCAACAACACATTCTTTAAGAATCAAACCCTAACTTATTAACACTTAAAAGTTAGCAACTGCCTTTGTGTGTAATGTAATTCACTTCTAAACTTATTACCAAATAAGGTAAACCACAGGGTCTAAAGTGCATAAATGCCACACATTCTTATTTAAATCATAACTTATTAAGTATATGGAGTATCATAAAACTAAATCCATTTACATTACGAATTATAGTTCAAACTATTTGAATAAAACTAACTATGAGTATTTTGAAACTCATATGATCATGCCTTGGTGAATTCAAACACCAACTATCCAAACTTGAGAAATAACCCTCAACATTAACCTTTTCACCAATATTATAATATAAATCCAATCAAATATAATATGATGACTCATCCACAATAATAAAACCATCCACATGATATTTAGTAGCAAATGCCACTTGGCTATCCAAAAATAAATCATATGAGAGGATAATGATCTTGCCACATGGGATGAAAATATCTACATGACTTGCATCCCAAGCTTTGCCACCTCATGCTCAAAGGATTGCTATGGATGAGGGCATGACAACCAAGCACCTTACTCATCAAACCAACACAAGAGTCACCACCTATGTGTCATGATACTAGAGCTTTCCCAAGCCTATAAATAGAGCCACACCCTTCATCCATTTGGACATCTTGTACCATGCTACAAGGAAACCAAACACTTGAGACCTTCCATGTGAATTAGCTAGGATCAAGATGAAGAAGCTAGGAGGTGGAGGCATACCACAAGATGCGAGGTTTATCAGATTTCCGAAGAACAAGCTACGAGAAGATACCAAGGTAGAATTCTTAGGCAAACCATCTATTTAGAGGATCATATCATCATCTCTTGAGTAGGACCTTAGGATATTCCAATACATTGAGAAGTGAGAGAAGTTATAATACTAATCATAGCCATGCCCATACAAGAATACTAGAGTAGTACTAATCCTAGTTGTTCAAGTCAATACTTAATCTTGGAGGTGAGAACCCTATTCCAATAACAATACCTTAGAAAACCAATTCCATAATCATCACAACTTAGTATTAATTATAAACCCTAAGAATCTAGGATGAGTGTGATGAGAGGAATACTAAATTGGGATTAGTGAGGAATGAGTGGATCTTGTCTAATGCATGATTATACCTTGTAGACATAGATCATAAGTTAAACCATATGATTATTAGATCTCATCTATCACATAAAATAATAAGTATATCACTAGTAGTTAACCCAGACCAATCCTCATGCCTTGTATGGTGGAGTAACCCTAGCTAGCCAATAAAACATAATCAAAGCTTATGCTTATACCCAATTCTAGCTTGTGTATCCCATGGGTAATCCTAAATAAAACCCTAGACCACATTTGAATTCCAACCCATGGATTAACTTGGATTATAATTAGAACCCTGCCATACCTCATGCCTAGTTATACTTCAATTTAGTGAAGCTTATGCAAAACCCTAAACCTTTCAAATAGAATCCATCCCACATAGAATATTATGTCCTAACTTGTGTATCATGGATCACAAGTATAAACCAATCCATATACACTTATAAATTAAATGCCTTTGGTGAATAGAATGAAACCAATACCCTATTTCACTTTGCTATCTAAATACTTTGCCTAAGTGAACCAAGTGAATAGCATTTATAAAGTACCATCACCTTAGCAAGTGAATTAACCATGATGAGCTTAGGATCTATTTCAAGTAAGCCAAGCTAGAAGTGCTAAACAAGATTATTAAAGATAGAGTTTATCAAACCATCTTCTTAAACCCTTATAATTAATTCCCCACATGAAATTATGAACCAATCCCATTCTCAAAACCATTTAATTTAAACTCTAGCCATAAGGAGAACTATATGTGAACCATCCATATTGTTAAGAACCCTAGTAAAATTTAGTAATATGCTTACCATGCACCTATTATAAAATTCAAACCATTTAAAAATATTTGGTTTCCAAATTTAAAGAATTGAGATAAAACCATTTCCATTTTATTAAACCTCACAAAGTGCCACTCTAATAAAAATTCAATAGTTGTTTAAACAAAAGAATTGGGCAGTGAGTATTATCATGAAATGATATTAATACTCAGATAGTTTAGAACCTGTAAAACAAAACAGAATTCAAATTTGAATTCAAATAACAAATTCAAAAACAGAAAATGAAAACAGAAAATGAAAAGGAAAATAGAAGAGGAGAGGAGAAAGGCTCACCTGGCTTACCTGTTGGGCCAACCAGACCACCGCAGCCCAGCAACCATCTCCACACCAAGCCCACCAGTAACCCAGCTCGCGAACGAAACCAGCCCAACTCACCACTTACCGATTCGTCGCTGGCATCAAACAAGACGAGGTCGTCGTCTTCCTCTCCGGGGACGACAGCGCAGAGAAGAGCCCTGGCCACGTCCTCGTCGCGGATAACCTTGATGTCTACGGGAGCTTCTATTCTTGTAGACAGTGTTGGGCCTCCAAGAGCAGAGGTTTGTAGAACAGCAGCAAGTTTCCCTTAAGTGGATTACCCAAGGTTTATCGATCTCGGGGAGGAAGAGGTCAAAGATATCCCTCTCATGCAACCCTGCAACCACAAAGCAAGAAGTCTCTTGTGTCCCCAACACACCTAATAGGTGCACTAGTTCGGCGAAGAGATAGTGAAATACAGGTGGTATGAATAAGTAGTAGCAACGGCACCAGAAAAGTGCTTTGTCCAGGACAGTAAACAAGCAGTAGTAACGCAACAGTAGTAACGCGATAGAAACAAGTAAACAAGCAGCGATAGCGATATTTAGGAACAAGGCCTAGGGATTAGACTTTCACTAGTGGACACTCTCAACATTGATCACATAACGGAATAGATAAATGCATACTCTACACTTTTGTTGGATGATGAACACATTGCGTAGGATTACACGAACCCTCAATGCCGGAGTTAACAAGCTCCACAATAATGCTCATATTTTAGTAACCTTTAGTGTAAGATAGATCAAAAGACTAAACCAAGTACTAGCATAGCATGCACACTGTCACCTTCATGCATATGTAGGAGGAATAGATCACATCAATATTATCATAGCAATAGTTAACTTCACAATCTACAAGAGATCATGATCATAGCATAAACCAAGTACTAACACGGTGCACACACTCGTTACCTTTGCACACGTGCAGGAGGAATAGAACTACTTTAATAACTTTGCTAGAGTAGCACATAGAATAGTGGTGATACAAAACTCATATGAATCTCAATCATGTAAAGTAGCTCATGAGATTATTGTATTGAGGTACATGGGAGAGAGATGAACCACATAGCTACGACGGAGCCCTCAGCCTCGGGGGTGGATTACTCCCTCCTCATGGGAGCAGACAGCGGTGATGAAGATGGCGGTGGAGATGGCAGCGGTGTCGATGGAGAAGCCTTCCGGGGGCACTTCCCCGCTCCGGCAGGGTGCCGGAACAGAGACTCCTGTCCCCCAGATCTTGGCTTCGCGATGGCGGCGGCTCTGGAAGGTTTTCCGTATCATGGTTTTTCGCATCAGGGGTTTCGCGACGGGGGCTTTATATAGGCGAAGAGGCGGCGCAGGAGGGTCGAGGGGGTGGCCACACCATATGGCGGCGCGGCCAGGGCCTGGGCCGCGCCGGCCTATGGTCTGGGGGCCCAGTGCCCCCCCTCTGGTCCTTCCCGGGTGTTCTGGATGCTTCCGGTGAAAATAGGAACCTGGGTCTTCGTTTCGTCCAATTCCGAGAATATTTCGTTACTAGGATTTATGAAACCAAAAACAGCGAGAAAACGAGAACCGGCACTTCGGCATCTTGTTAATAGGTTAGTTCCATAAAATGCACGAATATGACATAAAGTGTGCATAAAACATGTAGGTATCATCAATAATATGGCATAGAACATAAGAAATTATCGATACGTCGGAGACGTATCAAGCATCCCTAAGCTTAGTTCTGCTCGTCCCGAGCGAGGTAAAACGATAACAAAGATAATTTCTGAAGTGATATGCCATCATAACCTTGATCATACTATTTGTAAACATATGTAGTGAATGCAGCGATCAAAACAATGGTAATGACATGAGTAAACAAGTGAATCATAAAGCAAAGACTTTTCATGAATAGTACTTCAAGACAAGTATTAATAAGTCTTGCATAAGAGTTAACTCATAAAGCAATAAATCAAAGTAAAGGTATTGAAGCAACACAAAGGAAGATTAAGTTTCAGCGGTTGCTTTCAACTTGTAACATGTATATCTCATGGATAATTGTCAACATAGAGTAACATAACAAGTACAATATGCAAGTATGTAGGAATCAATGCACGGTTCACACAAGTGTTTGCTTCTTGAGGTGGAGAGAGATAGGTGAACTGACTCAACATAAAAGTAAAGAGAATGGTCCTTCAAAAAGGAAAGCATCGATTGCTATATTTGTGCTAGAGCTTTTATTTTGAAAACATGAAACAATTTTGTCAACGGTAGTAATAAAGCATATGAGTTATGTACATTATATCTTACAAGTTGCAAGTCTCATGCATAGTATACTAATAGTGCCCGCACCTTGTCCTAATTAGCTTGGACTACCGGATCTTTGCAATGCACATGTTTTGACCAAGTGTCGCAATGGGGTACCTCCATGCCGCCTGTACAAAGGTCTAAGGAGAAAGCTCGCATTTTGGATTTCTCGCTTTTGATTATTCTCAACTTAGACATCCATACCGGGACAACATGGACAACGGATAATGGACTCCTCTTTAATGCATAAGCATGTGGCAACAATTATTATTCTCATATGAGATTGAGGATATATGTCCAAACTGAAACTTCCACCATGAATCATGGCTTTAGTTAGCGGCCCAAAGTTCTTCTCTAACAATATGCATGCTCCAACCATGAAGGTGGTAGATCTCTCTTGCTTCGGACAAGACGGACATGCATAGCAACTCACATGATATCCAACAAAGAATAGTTGATGGCGTCCCCAGAAGCATGGTTATCGCACAACAAGCAACTTAATAAGAGATAAAGTGCATAAGTACATATTCAATATCACAATAGTTTTTAAGCTACTTGTCCCATGAGCTATATATTGCAAAGGTAAATGATGGAATTTTAAAGGTAGCACTCAAGCAATTTACTTTGGAATGGCGGATAAATACCATGTAGTAGGTAGGTATGGTGGACACAAATGGCATAGTGGTTGGCTCAAGTATTTTGGATGCATGAGAAGTATTCCCTCTCGATACAAGGTTTAGGCTAGCAAGGTTATTTGAAACAAACACAAGGATGAACGGTGCAGCAAAACTCACATAAAAGACATATTGTAAACATTATAAGACTCTACACCGTCTTCCTTGTTGTTCAAAACTCAATACTAGATATTATCTAGACTCTAGAGAAACCAAATATGCAAACCAAATTAGCAAGCTCTAAGTGTTTCTTCATTAATGGGTGCAAAGTATATGATGCAAGAGCTTAAACATGAGCACAACAATTGCCAAGTATCAAATTATTCAAGACATTCTACCAATTACTACATGTAGCATTTTCCGTTTCCAACCATATAAAAATGAACGAAGCAGTTTTAACCTTCGCCATGAACACTAAAAGATAAAGCGAAGAACACATGTGTTCATATGAACCAGCGGAGCGTGTCTCTCTCCCACACAAGCATTTATTCAAACAAAAACAAAAACAAAAGCACACGGACGCTCCAAGTAAAGTACATAAGATGTGGCCGAATAAAAATATAGTTTCAAGAGAAGGAACCCGATAATTTGTCGATGAAGAAGGGGATGCCTTGGGCATCCCCAAGCTTAGACGCTTGAGTCTTCTTAGAATATGCAGGGGTGAACCACCGGGGCATCCCCAAGCTTAGAGCTTTCACTCTCCTTGATCATAGTATATCATCCTCCTCTCTTGACCCTTGAAAACTTCCTCCACACCAAACTCGAAACAAACTCATTAGAGGGTTAGTGCATAATCAAAAACTCACATGTTCGGAGGTGACACAATCATTCTTAACACTTCTGGACATTGCTCAAAGTTACTGGAAGGTAATGGAACAAAGAAATCCACCCAACACAGATGAAAGAAGCAATGCGAAATAAAAGGCAGAATCTGTCAAAACAGAACAGTCCGTAAAGACGAATTTAAAAAGGGCACCAGACTTGCTCAAATGAAAATGGTCAAATTGAATGAAAGTTGCGTACATATCTGAGGATCACTCACGTAAATTGGCTTAGTTTTCTGAGTTACCTACAGAGAATTAGACCCAGATTCGTGACAGCAAAGAAATCGTTTCTCGCGCAGTAATCCAAATCTAGTACTTACTTTACTATCAAAGACTTTACTTGGCACAACAAAACTCAAAACTAAGATAAGGAGAGGTTGCTACAGTAGTAAACAACTTCCAAGAAACAAATATAAAACAAAGTACTGTAGCAAAATAGCACATGGGTTATCTCCCAAGAAGTTCTTTCTTTATAGCCATTAAGATGGGCTCAGCAGTTTTAATGTTGCGCTCGCAGGAAATAGTATCTGGAGCAAAAAGAGAGCATCAAGAGGCAAATTCAAAACACATTTAAGTCTAACATGCTTCCTATGCATAGGAATCGTGTAAATAAACAAGTTCATGAAGAGCAAAGTGACAAGCATAGGAAGATAAAACAAGTGTAGCTTCAAAAATTTCAGCACATAGAGAGGCATTTTAGTAACATGAAAATTTCTACAACCATATTTTCCCCTCTCATAATAACTTTCAGTAGCAACATGAGCAAACTCAACAATATAACTATCACATAAAGCATTCTTATCATGAGTCTCATGCATAAAATTATTACTATTCCCAACATAAGCATAGTCATTCTTATTAATTGTAGTGGGAGCAAATTCAACAAAGTAGCTATCATTATTATTCTCATCAAGTGTAAGAGGCATAGTATAATCACAACAAAATTTACTCTCCATAGTAGGCGGCACCAAAAGACCACTATCATTATAATCATCATAAATAGGAGGCAAAGTATCATCAAAGAAAATTTTCTCCTCAATGCTTGGGGGACTAAAAAGATCATGAAAACCAGCTTCCCCAAGCTTAGAACTTTCTACATTATTATCAACAATGGTGTTCAAAGCGTTCATACTAATATTACTACCGAGCATGCAAATAAGATTCCATAGGTTTTTTAATTTTCGCATCAAACAATCCATGTTTTAAATCAGGAAATAGAATAAGAAGCTCATTGTTGTCCATTATGCCAAACTAGTGTAAACAAGAAACAAAAAGATGCGATTGCGGGATCTAAAGGAAATAGCTTCGAGCACAAACACAATGGCGCCGAGAAAAGTACTCGTTACCCGGAACCGGAGTATGAGTGCCTTTTTACCTTTCCTCCCCGGCAACGGCGCCGGAAAAGTACTTGATGTCTACGGGAGCTTCTATTCTTGTAGACAGTGTTGGGCCTCCAAGAGCGAGAGGTTTGTAGAACAGCGAGCAAGTTTCCCTTAAGTGGATTACCCAAGGTTTATCGATCTCGGGGAGGAAGAGGTCAAAGATATCCCTCTCATGCAACCCCGCAACCACAAAGCAAGAAGTCTCTTGTGTCCCCAACACACCTAATAGGTGCACTAGTTCGGCGAAGAGATAGTGAAATACGAGTGGTATGAATAAGTAGTAGCAACGGCACCGGAAAAGTGCTTTGTCCAGGACAAGTAAACAAGCAGTAGTAACGCAGCGAGTAGTAACGCGAGAAAACAAGAAACAAGCAGCGATAGCGATATTTAGGAACAAGGCCTAGGGATTAGACTTTCACTAGTGGACACTCTCAACATTGATCACATAACAGAATAGATAAATGCATACTCTACACTTTTGTTGGATGATGAACACATTGCGTAGGATTACACGAACCCTCAATGCCGGAGTTAACAAGCTCCACAATAATGCTCATATTTTAGTAACCTTTAGTGTAAGATAGATCAAAAGACTAAACCAAGTACTAGCATAGCATGCACACTGTCACCTTCATGCATATGTAGGAGGAATAGATCACATCAATATTATCATAGCAATAGTTAACTTCGCAATCTACAAGAGATCATGATCATAGCATAAACCAAGTACTAACACGGTGCACACACTGTTACCTTTGCACACGTGCAGGAGGAATAGAACTACTTTAATAACTTTGCTAGAGTAGCACATAGAATAGTGGTGATACAAAACTCATATGAATCTCAATCATGTAAAGCAGCTCATGAGATTATTGTATTGAGGTACATGGGAGAGAGATGAACCACATAGCTACAGCGGAGCCCTCAGCCTCGGGGGTGGATTACTCCCTCCTCATGGGAGCAGCAGCGGTGATGAAGATGGTGGTGGAGATGGCAGCGGTGTCGATGGAGAAGCCTTCCGGGGCACTTCCCCGCTCCGGCAGGTGCCGGAACGAGACTCCTGTCCCCCGGATCTTGGCTTCACGATGGCGGCGGCTCCGGAAGGTTTTCCGTATCGTGGTTTTTCGCATCGGGGGTTTCGCGACGGGGGCTTTATATAGGCGAAGAGGCGGCGCAGGAGGGTCGAGGGGTGGCCACACCATATGGCGGCGCGGCCGGGGCCTGGGCCGCGCCGGCCTATGGTCCGGGGGCCCGGTGCCCCCTCCGGTCCTTCCCGGGTGTTCGGATGCTTCCGGTGAAAATAGGAACCTGGGTCTTCGTTTCGTCCAATTCCGAGAATATTTCGTTACTAGGATTTCGAAACCAAAAACAGCAGAAAACGAGAACCGGCACTTCGGCATCTTGTTAATAGGTTAGTTCCATAAAATGCACGAATATGACATAAAGTGTGCATAAAACATGTAGGTATCATCAATAATATGGCATAGAACATAAGAAATTATCGATACGTCGGAGACGTATCAAACCTCGGCCCGGACGTCGCCAAACCCTCCAGAACTGCACTCTGTCGATCTCGCGTCCGTCCTATCTCCTGTGCGTCCCGATTCGTGCCCAAAGCATTCACCCTCTCACGACGCATCCCGGCCGTCTCCGCCACCGCATCGCCGCTGTAGAGCTCCCCTCACGCTATAAAACCACCAGTAGCTCCGCTGTGAAACCCTAGTACCTCGCCGCCCATCCATTGCTTCTCAGTCATTCTCTATTTCGCGAGTTCTTCCACTCACTGTCGCCGGCGTTCACCTTGGTGACGATGGATGAGACCATCCCGGAGCTCATGGCGTAGCTCAATCGACGCGTCTGATCGTGTAGAGTCGTCTGGAGGAGCAGAGCATCAAGGAGGGCCCGGTACATCACCAATTTCAGGTTTTCCCCTTGAAGGAGATCGTCGGAA
This sequence comes from Lolium rigidum, assembly GCF_022539505.1. NCBI lineage: Eukaryota > Viridiplantae > Streptophyta > Magnoliopsida > Poales > Poaceae > Lolium > Lolium rigidum. Next base: position 8,420,733 of record NC_061512.1, on the reverse strand, counting down.
TCCGCGGCGGTGAGCTCGTCTCCGGCCACCTCAAGCCTCACCGAGCCCACCAATACATTCAGGTGACTCTTGCGCATCTCAGAGACCATCTCGCTCGCTTAATCATCAACCGTAGCCCCGATTTGATATTTGGCCGTCGTGCTCCGCCGCAGATGGTGCTCGCCGGAGCAACTCCGGTGACCATTTGGCGGAGGCACCACCACCGTTCGGTTCAGCGTTTAGTGCTGCGTCGATTAGGCTTAGTCGCACGTCCGCGGGAACCCCCTAGTGCCGCCGTCGTCGGGAGTCTGCTCGCCGGAGTTGAGCCCCCGGGCCAGTCAAACATTTTGACTTGGTCTTGCTCACGTGGCTGCCACGCTGGACTTGGTCCCACTCGTCTGTCACTGGAGCTAGCTAACCAACCGATACGTTTAGTATTTTCACTTTATTTCAAATTCCGGAAAATAGCTGAAACTTTACAGTAAATAGATTAAATTCATTTCAACTCAGAAAAATATGAATAATATATCAAAATGCTCACAAAAATAAACTCTATTCAAATAAAATATAAAACAAAAATGTGTGTCAAAATAAAATTTCACTTATTTTTAACCTTATTAATTATGCCATTTCAATTATTTAAAATACAATTTGAAATCAATAATTTGTGAAGTTTGAAAAATTAAACTTTAACTATTCAGTAACTAAGTAAAATGTTAAAATTAATTTTATCTACCATAGTTGCATTAACTTAATTATTAGTGGTAATTTATAAACCCTAATTTGCAAATTACCATTTACCATTTTCTTTAAATAGTAATAAATCAAGAAAAATACTAAAAACCAATATTAATTTAGTAACTTAAATATTGTGAACTTAAATAATTTTAATCTGCAAGTTAATTATTTTAAAACCTAATCACAAATTGTTAAACCCTAATTCTCAATTAAACCTAAATAAAAGTTACCCTAAATATGAATTCTTATAAAATTAATAAAATGGTAAACCATTATTAATTTTGTTTCAAAGTAATTAGTTACCACATTTATATTTCCAATCATTATTTTAGGAGTTATACCATGACTTAGAAACCCTAGTTTCAATTGAGTAAGACTTTGATTCCATTATTTTATGTGATCATTTGAAAATGCTTAAACCTTAAACCCTAGCTATGTGTCACATGTGATCATGTGAGATTCACCTAACATATAGAACCTTAATCAGCAACAATTGAATGCATGCTTATGATCCACTAGCATAAAACTAAGTCACATGAGATTATCATTTCATGTTCCTATTTTTAATTAACACATATATGATTCACTAGTATCACCTAGGTATAAACCCTAACCTGTTAATTGGATTAGTACCATTGATCATCAATCCTATGTACCATACCATTAGGATTAACCTCAACCATCAAACCCTAGTTAAACCATGATGAAAAACCCTAATATCAATCTTATGTATTAATGCACATCACATGCTCCGATTCCACTCAACCCTACTTAGTAATTGATAAGCCACTTAGCTTGGAAGCATTAGAGATTATTTAGTAACACAATTGTGAAGCCATAGTAAACCCTAACTCATAGAACCATCTTGATAACCATCCTTTGATATGATGCTTAGAAGAAACCATAGCAATAAACCTACCAATACTTGCTATATAAAAACCATTCCAAGTTAAGAACCAACTAGTTCTTATTAGTGAAACTAAAGGAATCCAATAGTAAACCCTAGAAAGCCATAGCTCCTATATATGTATAGTTCATATTCTTATTTAACCCTGTTCTTCAAAAGTTATTCTTTTGAAGTACAAATATTAATCAAACCTTAGAAGCCTTAATCCTTCTTTGAAATACTAATTATTTCTTAAACAACATGTTCTTCAAAATTTATTCTTTTGAAGTATAATACAAGTAATCATCAACCATGTTCTATAGAACTTAAAAATTGACAACTGTTCTTTATATATTATTCCACCATTATTCTTTTATGTGTATGATTGTTATGATGTCTTATATCACTTGATTATGATGCTAATATAACCAAACCCTAATAAGAACCTTGTTTGAGAACCATTCTAAAAGTGCAACCAACCCTAAAGAAATCTTTACAACTCATACAACCTAAATCATCGAGGTTAGGTTACGCTCGGGACGATTGCATCTCATACTATGTATTATAGCATCTTTGCCAGTTCTTTAAACATTGTCCTTACCGGACGATGATGGTATTTCAGCATTTGGAATTCTCACGTATCGAAGCTTTTGCCTGCATAATCTTGCAGTCAAGAAAGGCAAGTTCATCGCTTGCTCATGTCATTTGATTATTTTTATCAAACTATATGCCAAGTATTATACTTATCACTCATGCATTGAAAAGCAAATATTATTTTACAATTATGAATATGACTATGTGGTGGGCAATGGAACCATGGTATGTGTTGATATGGTGGAGGTTCCATTGCATGGGTTTATATCACCCTAGGATTAATTACCAATGCCGTCCGAGTGATTCTAGCGCCGTACAAACCGCGTTGACCATGAGATCTATAATGGCTCCGGGAAGCCAGCCGTATCTTTTCCCTTCGCACGCCAACGTGATTGGTAGAGACGGTGGGGTGTTGGAGGCACCGCCGCAATAGGTTGGGATATCCTTTTAAATCCCCATCCATTAGTGATGTTAATCTCTACCATCTATGAGGGATTGTCCGGAGTACACCATGAGTAAAGCCGTATTATCGGGGGAAGTCTACTGGAGGTGTACGGTCGGACAAAAGGGTGGGTTTGCAGTCGCGGAGAAGGCGGTGTGGGCTTGGATCTTACACCTGGCCTCACACCAAAGGAAGTGTGGACGGGAAAGCTTGCACCTGGTTGGCAACAAGGATAAGGTCTCTTATGGGAAAAGTAACGCACCTCCAGAGGATACTGAATGTGACTTGTCACTCCCTGTTCCGGGAAGGGAACCGCGAACGCGGCAGGAAAGGAACTCCACGAAGTTCCGGTCAACTCCGTGAAGACCGACGGGCATAGTTTTCGAATAAAATAAACCTTTTGAAGAAATGTTTATGAAAACTTGCATTGGCCTATGACTTTCTCGGTCTATGGCTGTAGCTAGTGCATGATACACATATTTCCTAATATGAACTTGCTGAGTACGCTCGTACTCATTCTATCTCGTTTGAACCCCCTTCTTAGAGCAATGCACCGAAGGAGAAACTACCGTGGAACTCGAAGACAAAGGAGTCAATCGCAACAAGATGAAGAATCCAATCAAAGAAGTCAATGGAGTCAACTCCTGCATCAGTTATTATGGAAACCTAGACTAGTAATAGAAGGGAACCTTTCCCAAATCATAGCACCTAAGTAGCTAGATTTCTATAGCAAGCCAAGTAGCTCTTAAACTTGAGTTAGCAATAAGATAGACTACGAGTCGTTCTTCTGGAGTTTTATTTGAAGTTTTACCTCACTGTAAAGTAGGAGGTTGTGTGGATCTTATGTAAACAGCTCGTGTGTACTTCTATAGACATACCTTGGACTCGCATATGTTTCTGTTGTACCACTCTGAGAGATGTAATATGAGTGGAACGGTGTTTCACTTGTGTTATGTCAACGACTTGTGTACTACACTATGCAGTGGTACGCTGGGTCATCACACACAGTGCCAGTTCCCTGTTTTCTGCTATTTTTGTATTTCAGAAAAGTTGTATAGCAAATATTCTCGGAATTGGACGAAACAAAAGCCGAAGTCATTTTACCGAAACAAAGACGAAGTTCGGAGGGTGGACGAAGAGGCTCCACAGGGCGGCCACACCTGCCCTTAGCGCGGCCTAGGACTGGCCCGCGCCAAGGCATGGTGTGGGCCCCCTAGGCACCCCACCGACCTGAATCCTCCGCCTATTTATTCACGATCTCGGGAAAACCCCGGATACCCGAGCCTCCATCCACGAAAATTTCCATCGCGGCCGCCATCGCCGAACCCATCTCGGGGGTTTTGAAGCTCTTCCCGGCACCCTACCGGAGAGAGAAATCATCGCCGGAGGCATCTACACCGCCATTCCCGCCTCCGAAGTGATGCGTGAGTAGTTTATCCCTGGACTATGGGTTCATCGCAGTAGCTAGATGGTTGTCTTCTCCATCCTGTGCTTCATGTATCGATCTTGTAAGCTGCCCTACATTATCAAGATCATCTTTATGTAATCTTCTATGTTTGGTTTGTTGGGATCTGATGAATGGCGAATAATATGTTAAAATTGACTATATATTCATGTCATATGTTATTTGTGATCTTGCATGCTCTCCGTTGCTAGTAGAAACTCTGGCCAAGTGGATACTTGTGACTCCAAGAGGGGGTATTTATGCTCGATAGTAGGTTCATGCCTCCAGTTTCGTGGGAGAGTAACTTTATAACTTCTAAGGTTGTAGATGTGTTGTTGCTACTAGGGATAACCCAACAATGTTTTATCCAAGGGTAACTCTATTGTTTACTTTAGACACATTTCTTAATACGATGGTCTGTTGCTTCCAACTTTATACTAGAAGGGGTGCGGACGCTAACCTGAAGGTGGATTATTGGTCATAGACGCAGTTGGATTACGGTCTATGTATTATGTTGTAATGCACAATACAAAATCATCATAGTAATCATCTTTTCGTGTATCGATCGATATTCTGTCAATTGCCCAGCTGTAATTTGTTTACCCAACATATTATTTCTTTATGGAGAGACACCTCTAGTGAACTGTGCACCCCGGTCCTATTTCCTTTACTGATAAATTCAACTGCAATCCTGTTATGTTTACTTTCTGCAAACATCTCCTTCCATTCGATACGTCTAATCCTTTGTGTTCAGTAAACCTGTGAGATTGACAATCTCACTGTAAGTTGGGGCAAAGTACTTTGGTTGTGTTGTGTGCAGATTCCATATTGTTGCTTACGCCGGTAGTGCGCCCTGCCACTAGTCAGCCAGCAACACCTTCAGAAGTCACGCCTTTCTCCTACTGGTCGATTAAACCTTGGTTTCATACTGAGGGAAAACTTGTTGTTGTGCTCATCACACCTTCCTCTTGGGGTTCCCCAACAGCGTGTCCGCATACGTTGAGTACACGCCATCAACACTTCAAGAAGAAAGATTTCATCAAATTGCCGAAGATGAAGATCTCATGCAGGTTTTTCGAAGGAAGAAAGTTAGTAATAAGGTATTGTTCCTTGTTGCAATTTCAAATGTGGTTCAAGATGATGATATTGCAGAAGACTTGAACAAGGCATTTTGACTACATAGTTTTTGATCTATTCAAATCAGACGTGCATCCCAATTCTTGTCACTACAAGTTTCATTACCTTTATCCTTCCTCTGTTTAAAAATGTGTCTGAATCTGGGGCAATCTATTGTATCCTAGAAATTGTTGAACCTAGACTGTGTGCCACAAACTTCATATGAAAATGGATGTTTGTAATTATTTATTTTCATTTGTGAATTATTCATTGTGTTGTACTATTTATTGTGTGGCTTATTCAGATATTGGATTATATTGTTCATTCAAATACATCTTGCAATTTTTTTAAAATTAATTCCAGTATTTTAAATACTTTTTCAATATAGATTTTGAACTTATTGAGAGTTTGTTGTCTTCTCATCACTAGGGGTGTATTTGCTCATGTATATGGTTGCACCTATTCATGTATCCTCCTCAGAAGAAACAATAAAAAGATTATCTTTGCGCTTCACTAATTGTGACAACCAATCAAATGAAATAGCAATTTGCCTAAGCACTTGCTCCCTTGGGTTATCCACCTTCACTTCACTAGCTCCATTTTACTTGCATTAGTTTACTTATCGTATTCTTCCAAAAAACTTGACTGTTTGATAGGTAGTACAAAAAATAACCACACATACACTATAGTTTTTAGCTTTTGCATAGAAGGTCATATAAGTGGGTTATATGGCTTTAGAGAATAGATAGTTACCTTCAGATCCTCGTGGGTTCCACACTCAAATACTTATCGAATTGTACTACGGTGATCCCTTGCACTCGGGGAGTTATCACCGGATCGAGGTTAATTGGTATATAGTGATCAAGAGTTGAATATCGAGGATACCAAAGTTCTCACCTCGAGCATTCCTAATATCGCGAAGCAATACTATTGCTACTATGAGATATCACAAAGGTTATTATTCATGCATACACGGGAGCTAATATGGAGCTCACGGTCCTGCTATTAGTTATTGCTCTGAATGAGATTCAGAGTCTATTTAAGTAATTGAACGTGTTTGGGTAACATGCTAAATGTTCTTCGATCTGAATAGTACTTGATGAAATTGTTATATGTACACTGTAAAAAAATCCCCCTTACCCGACGGATTTTTTGGACACCACAAGCAGTAGTCGCTAGCAAAAGTATTTTGGCCGGAGGATGGGCATTCCTGGCGACTAACAAGACCAACGTACATACTCTTTCTGAGGTTGATTGCATACCGGTGGACAAATAGGCGTGCTTGGTGTCAGGCAAGCCCGACATGCGGGAATGTCGCGGTGGAGACACATAGTTGTGCGTCGTGGATCGTGAGCAACATGTTGATTGGTCAACATCGTCTCACTGACTGGTGTGGCCCACCACTTTGAGTCTGTAGGTCTAGGAAATTTACAATATTGTTGTTTGTTTCGTGCAAGTTCATAGCTATATAACTAGTAATGTTAGTTGTGTCCAAACTAATAACATTTCACATTAGGTGGACAATTTCTTTATATTTTGCAAGTTTCAAACTTCAAATGGACATACCTACACTATCAAAGTGGTGGCCCGCCAACACAGATCCGAGCATATCCTTCATGGGAAATCATAGGGGCGATATGTGCCTTCGTGAGCCACATAGTTGGCCACATTTTTCTAGGGCCCATAAAACAAACCGTAACCCCACTTTCAGTCCCGCTTCCTAAATACCACAAAATCTTCTGTTGCCCCACTCGTTCTGTTGCACTCTCCACTTCACTAGACCTGGTAAAACCCTGCAAGGCAAACCCTAGATTTCACACTTCCACACTTATCCCTCAACCCGATGCATATGATTCGCGAGGAAAAACCTGCATGATATCCATGATGGGCCGTTTAGTCACCAAACCTATGGCAGTCGATGAAGCCGCACCGGAGTCTTTTAGCGTCATCCCGCACCGGAGTCCTTAAGTCGTCCCGCGTCGTCCCCACGTCGGAGGTCTCCGGCTCCGTTCCCACAGCGCAGTCCTTCGGGGTTGTTCACGCGCCACTGGTATGTTCTTTATCTCATGAACATGTCGTGTTTTCCTTTGTTCTTTCTTTAATCAAAATCTGATGTTGTTTTCAGATCGAGTCCCTGTTCGCCAACTCAAGGATCTTGGAAAGGGAGGCTGCCGATATCGCTAGCATCAAACAGGAGATCGAGAGGTTGTACCTTTGATCTATGCACGGAAAAGGTCATGCAGAATAGAGAAGATGAAGATGATGAAGGTGATTTTTTTTTCTGTTTTTGTACTTTTGTATTTAGCATGTTTGATTGTAATATTGATTTGTTAAACATTGATTTTTATATCTTAATGAAAGTCAAACTCTCTTTTAATGAAATCAGAATTATTGTCCAAATACATCGTCTGATTATAAATTATTGGTTGTGATTAATTTAGGTGTTGTAGAAGATGTACCATAGAAGACATACTTTTGTGCCGCACATTATATTTCCACAGCACTAAATTATCTGTCATCTCTTCATGGAACGATATCTTCACATTTTAACATCACGCACGAGAATCCGCCGTATCGCAATGTGCGGAGCGAAAAAAACGCCGACTCTGTACTTTCCCTGACGCAGTTTTCCCTTGCAGATTTTTTTGTCGTGCTAGTGCGAGTGCGTTTAAAGCCACCGCGGTCCACGTGTCTTGTTGTAGTCATATGGTATGGGGTCGAGAGATTGTCTTATTTAGATCAGGCGACATCCAAATAGTTTCGATGAAGTATCGAAGTCATTCTAGTGTTATCATCATAGTTAAAGAGGCACGTTAGAATTGATCTGACACTAAATATGAGAGAGTAACATCATTGGAAGTGTTTCGGCGTCGTTAGAGTGTTCCTGAGTTAACAAAATAGTTTCGGGAATTTTACGGAATCGTCCCGGAAAAAATGTGAGAGAAATATAGGGTTAAAGACCTTCGTATGAAGTGCCAGAGGCCCAATAGGGTGGGGCAATGCCCAACCCTCCTAGGTTGGCCGCATGGGCCTCTATGGGGCCCATCTAGGTGGCCTTCGGTGCTCCAAGGCCTCCAGCCTTAGGGATGGATGCCTGGGCCTCTTCGGGGCCCATGAAGGGGGCCTCCCATGCCCCAAGGGGCCCATGGAACCCAGAGGTAGCCAACTTAGGGTTACCCCTACGGGAGGCATCCAGGGAATGGATGGTGGCTGCCCCCTCCCCAAGTTGGTGCCCCCTTTCCCCTTATATAAAGTGGAGTCACTCCTCTCTCTCTCTCTCAATGTAACTCAGCCCATTGGCTCTCTCCCTCCCCCCGGCTTGCATCTAAGATAGTACTTATGCATGAATCATCAGTGGTGACAAAGTTTTACCGGGATGGAGGGAACATACGCATGTCACGCTGTAGAGGGTTTGTGCGTTCGATCCTCCAGAAAATAAGAAGGTTTGGTGTTGTCCGCGTTCATCATCAGATCTTCCTCAACTGGGCAAAGCTCTGCCCGCCAAGTCTTCCACAACACTCTCGGTGAGGCAAAGCCCTGCCCACGATCATCACCGAGTCTTCTGCAATCCTTTCGGTGATAAAGCTATGAACACCCTCTTAGTGCATGTATCATAGATCTTGGATGATCGTGTTGGGACAAAATTTTATTTTACATGCACGAACCCCTTCACATATAGCATTCAAGTATCACACAATATCATATTAATATCACCAAAGTTCATTGATACATATTCAATGTATCAATGACTCAACCAATTCACCATGAAATTTCCACCATTAGTCAAGGAGGCCTTCATCGCGCTCATCCTCAACGATCATGTTTTGCATGATCACACAAATAGGAATCACCTCCCACATGGTCTCAATGCTCCATGTTCCGGTAGGGTGCCGAACAATATTCCACCGGGTTCGGAGCACACCAAATACTAGCTCCACGTCTTTCGTAAAAGGCTCCTATTTATTGCAAAACTCTTCTTGTTATCCTTTTTAGGAGCATGGTTCATCTTCACAAGTGTGGACTAGTCATGGTAGATAATAGACCTTCTTGTATGCATGTCCATTGATCTCATATCACCACTGGAGCGTTGCCTTCCACAAGCCTAAAGAATACCTGGGATCATTGGAACCCATTGATGTCATTGTGGGAACCTGCCATGCTGAAGAAAGAGTGCCAACCCCGTAGATCATTCGATGCAACAACCTAAAAATGATAGTACATCCCTTCGCATGCATGCTATATTGCACTTGCCATGCAAAAGGACCATTCTTCCGCTCTCAATGCATGCAATCTATGCTTCCAATCATCCTCGGAAACGCCCTTGTCTCATTGATGGACAATAGCTTAGCAATGTCGGAAACATTTGGATCTCTCAGATAAACATCGTCGAACACCACAATCATGGCGTTGCAGAACTTTTACATCGATTCAGGACATGTGGTCTTGCACCAAGTACTCATCAACAAGCTAGATCGCCGTCAACTCCATATGCAAGCATGTGGAATAATTGCAGAACATTTTTGTGTATGCAGTGAATCCAATCTTACCGGCGACATCGGGACTGCACCTGAAGTACATATCCTAGCCCCTCACACCTTCCATAATAGTCAAGAACAACTTTCTGGACATCCGAAAGCAGTGCCAGAATTTGTGCTCCGGGTAGATAGAATTGGTAGAATGAATGTTGCCCTTGTAGAGGTCGTAGTGGCCAGCTTCTCGATTACGCTTGAGATTTTCTTGCATGGCCTGGTCGATCCCCTGTGCATAGGTCTCTGATGACGCGTGAAGCACACGTCCGTTGGGAACCCCAAGAGGAAGGTGTGATGCGTACAGCAGCGAGTTTTCCCTCAGTAAGAAACCAAGGTTATCGAACCAGTAGGAGATGAAGGCCACGTGAAGGTTGTTGGTGAAGGAGTGTAGTGCGGCGCAACACCGGGATTCCGGCGCCAACGTGGAACCCGCACAACACAATCAAAATACTTTGCCCCAACTTAACAGTGAGGTTGTCAATCTCACCGGCTTGCTGTAAACAAAGGATTAAACATATGGTGTGGAGAATGATGTTTGCTTGCAAAGAACAACAGAGAACAATGATTGTAGTAGGTTGTATTTTAGATGTAAAAGAATGGACCGGGGTCCACAGTTCACTAGTGGTGTCTCTCCAATAAGATAAATAACATGTTGGGTGAACAAATTACAGTTGGGCAATTGACAAATAGAGAGGGCATAACAATGCACATACATATCATGATGACTACTATGAGATTTACTTAGGGCATTACGACAAAGAACATAGACCGCTATCCAAAGCATGCATCTATGCCTAAAAAGTCCACCTTCGGGTTAGCATCCGCACCCCTTCCAGCATTAAGTTGCAAACAACAGTACAATTGCATTAAGTATCGTGCGTAATGTAAACAATACAAATATCCTTAGACAAAGCATTGATGTTTTATCCTAAGTGGCAACAAGACATCCACAACCTTAGAACTTTCCGTCACCGTCCTGCATTCAATGGAGGCATGAACCCACTATCGAGCATAAATACCCTCTTGGAGTTACAAGTATCAACTTGGCCAGAGCCTCTACTAGCAACGGAGATCATGCAAGATCATAAACAACAAATATATGATAGATCGATAATCAACTTGACATAGTATTCCATATTCATCGGATCCCAACAAACACAACATGTAGCATTACAAATAGATGATCTTGACCATGATAGGCAGCTCACAAGATCTAAACATGATGGCACAATAGGAGAAGACAACCATCTAGCTACTGCTATGGATCCATAGTCCAAGGATGAACTACTCACGCATCAGTCCGGAGGCGGGCATGGTGATGTAGAGCCCTCCGGTGATGATTCCCCTCTCCGGCAGGGTGCCGGAGGTGATCTTCGTAACCCCCGAGATGGGGTTGACGGCGGCGGTGTCCGATACGTCCAAAACGTATCTACTTTCCCGAACACTTTTGCTATTGTTTTGCCTCTAATTTGTGTATTTTGGATACAACTAACACGGACTAACGCTGTTTTCGGCAGAATTGCCCCGGTGTCTCGTTTTTGTGCGTAAAATCAACTTTCAGGAAAATCCCCGGAGTTTATTCCAATGGGCCTATTTTCATAGAAGAGTAACGGAGCCAGAAGACCAGAAGGAGGGGGGCCACGAGGCAGCCACCCCACCAGGCGGCGTGGCAGGCTCCTAGGCTGCGCCATCCTATGGTGGCGGCGCCTCGGGCAGCCCCAGGTGTCCTCCCTTCCGACTACTTAAAGGTTTCGACCTAAAAACGCACGGGGGTTAGACGAAAATCGCCAGAAGACATCCAGAACACCGCCGCCATCGCGAAACTCCGTCTCGGGACCAGAAACTCCGTTCTGGCACTCCGCCGAGACGGGGAATTGGAGGAGATCATCGCCATCATCACCACCGACGCCTCTCCATCGACCAGCCATGTTTCCCCCATCCATGTGTGAGTAATTCCCCCGCTGTAGGCTGAAGGGGATGGTAGGGATTGGATGAGATTGGTCATGTAATAGCATAAGATTGTTAGGGCATAGTGCCTAGTATCCGTAATTGGTACTTTTATGATATTGTTGCAACTTGTTATGCTTAATGCTTGCCACTAGGGCCCGAGTGCCATGATCTCAGATCTGAACATGTTATTGTTTCATGATGATATGCATTGTTTTATGATCTTACCTCGCAAGTTGTATACACGTATTGTTGTCCGAACCCGAGGCCCCAAAGTGACAGAAATTGGGACAACCGAAGGGGAAGGCGGTGATATGAGGATCACATGTGTTCACAGAGTGTTAATGCTTTGCTCCGGTGCTCTATTAAAAGGAGTACCTTAACTTCCAGTAGATTCCCTAGAGGTCCGGCTGCCACCGGCTGGTAGGACAAAAGATGTTGTGCAAGTTTCTCATTGCGAGCACGTACGACTATATATGGAACACATGCCTATTGATTGATTAGTACTTGGATACCGCTTTATTATTATCTGCAAATGCCCTGCCTTGATTGTTACATGAGTTTCTCTCATCCATGCAATGCCCGTTCATCCATCCCTGTGCCTACAGTATTTTAATCCTGCTATTTACTATAATCACTACTGCTGTCCTTGTTACACTGCTGCTGATATTTCACTATCACGCATCGCTACAAAACTGTTACTACCGATAAACTCTTGCGAGCAAATCTGTTTCCAGGTGCAGCTGAATTGACAACTCCGCTGTTAAGGCTTACAAATATTCTTTGGCTCGCCTTGTGTCGAATCAAGAAATTGGGTTTTACTTCCCTCGAAGACTGTTGCGATCCCCTATACTTGTGGGTCATCAGCCGTCTCGCAACTTTTCTCGTATCGTGGCTCTCGGTACTAGGGTTTTCCGATACGAAGGATTATATAGGCGAAGAGGCAGCGTCGGGGAGCCAGGGGCTCCCTCCCACACCCGGGCGCGCCGTGGGGTGGGCCGCGCCGCCCTATGGGGTGGCCCCCCTGCTGGCCGCCTCCGACTCTTCTTCGGTGTTCTGGAATCCTCCGTGGAAAATAGGGCCGTGGGCTTTTGTTTATTCCAATTCCGAGAATATTTCCTGTGTAGGATTTCTGAAACCAAAAACAGCAGAAAACATGAACTGGCGCTTCGACATCTTGTTAATAGGTTAGTACCGGAAAATGCATCTAAATGATATAAAGTATGAATAAATCATGTAGGTATTGTCATAAAACTAGCATGGAACATAAGAAATTATAGATACGTTGGAGACGTATCAAGCAACCCCAAGCTTAGTTCCTACTCGCCCTCGAGTAGGTAAACGATAAAAAGAATAATTTCCGAAGTGACATGCTACCAACATGATCTTGATCAATACTATTGTAAAGCATATGAGATGAATGAAGTGACTCAAAGCAATGGTCTATAGTTTACTAACAAATAGATAATGACTAAACAACTGAATCATATAGCAAAACTTTTCATGAATAGTGCTTTCAAGACAAGCATCAAAAAGTCTTGCATAAAAGTTAACTCATAAAGCAATAGATTCTTAATATAAGGTTTTGAAGCAACACAAAGGAAGATTTAAGTTTCAGCAATTGCTTTCAACTTTCAACATGTATATCTCATGGACAATTGTCAACACAAAGTAATATGATGAGTGCAATAAGTAAGCATGTAAGAATCAATGCACACAGGTTGACACAAGTGTTTGCTTCTAAGATAGAAGGAAGTAGGTAAACCGACTCAACATAAAGTAAAAGAAAGGCCCTTCGTAGAGGGAAGCAGGGATTAAATCATGTGCTAGAGCTTTTCAAGTTTTGAAATCATATAGAGAGCATAAAAATAAAGTTTTGAGAGGTGTTTGTTGTTGTCAACGAATGGTAGTGGGCACTCTAACCCCCTTGTCAAAACAGACTTTCAAAGAGCGGCTCCCATGAAGGACGTTATCTCTACCAGACAAGGTAGATCATCCCTCTTCTCTTTTGTTTACACATGTATTTTAGTTTTATTTATAGATGACACTCCTCCCAACCTTTTGCTTTCACAAGCCATGGCTAACCGAATCCTCGGGTGCCTTCCAACATTTCACATACCATGGAGGAGTGTCTATTGCAAAATTAAGTTGCTTGCTGATAAATCAGGGCAAAACATGTGAAGAGAATTATTAATGAAAGTTAATTAATTGGGGCTGGGCACCCCGTTGCCAACTCTTTTTGCAAAATTATTGGATAAGCGGATGTGCCACTAGTCCATTGGTGAAAGTCTGCCCAACAAGATTGAAAGATAAAACACCACATACTTCCTCATGAGCTATAAAACATTGACACAAATAAGAGATAACAACTTTTGAATTGTTTAAAGGTAGCACAAGAAGTATTTACTTGGAATGGCAGAAAAATACCACATAGTAGGTAGTTATGGTGGACACGAATGGCATAGGTTTTGACTCAAGGTTTTGGATGCACGAGAAGCATTCCCTCTCAGTACAAGGCTTTGGCTAGCAAGGTTGTTTGAAGCAACACAAGTATGAACCGGTACAACAAAACTTACATAAGAACATATTGCAAGCATTATAAGACTCTACACTGTCTTCCTTGTTGCTCAAACACTTTTACCAGAAAATATCTAGACCTTAGAGAGACCAATCATGCAAACCAAATTTCAACAAGCTATACGGTAGTTCTCCACTAATAGGTTTAAACTACATGATGCAAGAGCTTAAACATGATCTACTTGAGAGCTCAAAACAATTACCAAGTATCAAATTATTTAAGACAATATACCAACTACCACATGAAGCATTTTCTGTTTCCAACCAAATAACAATCAATGCTGCGGCTTTCAGCTTTCGCCATGAATATTAAAGTAAAACGAAGAACACAAGTGTTCAAATGAAAAAGCGGAGCGTGTCTCTCTCCCACACAAGCATGATAGGATCCGATTTATTCAGAGAATGAAAATAACAAAACGAAAATAAAAGCACACAGACGCTCCAAGTAAAGTGCATAAGATGTGACGGAATTAAAATATAGTTTCACTAGAGATGACCTGATAAATTATCGATGAAGAAGGGGATGCCTTGGGCATCCCCAAGCTTAGACGCTTGAGTATTCTTGGAATATATGGGGATGAACCACGGGGGCATCCCCAAGCTTAGAATTTTCACTCTTCTTGATCATATTATATCATCCTCCTCTCTTGATCCTTGAAAACTTCCTTCACACCAAACTCAAAACAATCTCATTAGAGGGTTAGTGCATAATCAAAAATTCACATGTTCAGCAAGGACACAATCATTCCCAACACTTCTGGACATTACCGAAGGTTATTGAAATTTAATGGAGCAAAGAAACCCACTCAAACACAGTAAAAGAGGCATGCGAAATAAAAGGCAGAATCTGTCAAAATAGAACAGTCCGTAAAGACGAATTTTTTCGAGGCATTTAACATGCTCAGATGGAAAAGCTAAAATTTAATGAAAGTTGCGTACATATCTGAGGATTACTCATGAATTTTTTCAGAATTTTTAGATTTTTCTACAGAGAGAAAAAAGTCAAATTCGTGACAGCTAAAAATCTGTTCCTGCGCAGAAATCCAAATCTAATATCAACTTTCTATCAAAGACTTTACTTAGCACAAAAAACAAAATAAGCATGATAAGGAGAGGTTGCTACAGTAGTAACAACTTCCAAGACACAACAAAACAGTAGCAAAATAAAAATATGGGTTATCTCCCAAGAAGTGCTTTCTTTATAGCCATTAAGATGGGCTTAGTAATTTTGATGATGCTCTCGCAAGAAATAAGAGTTGAAGCAAAAGAGAGCATCAAAAGCAAATAAGAAACACTTTTAAGTCTAACCCACTTCCTATGAAAAGGAATCTTGTAAATAAACAAGTCATGTAAGCATAATGCAATAAGCATAGGAAAACAAGACAAGCGCAACTTCAAGATTTTCAAGCAAAAAGAGAGGTGTTTTAGTAACATGAAAATCCCTACAACCATATTGTCCTCTCTCATAAAGATTTTCAGTAGCATCATGAACAAACTCAACAATATAACTATCACATGAAACATTCTTATCATGAGCTACATGCATAAAATTATTACTCTCCACATAAGCATAGTCATGACTATTAATTGTAGTGGGAGAAAATTCAATAAAATACCTATCATTATTATTCTCATCACCATAATCATCATATATAGGAGGCATATTGTAATCATAATTAATTTTCTCCTCAATAGTAGGTGGACTGAAAATATGATAGTCATCATTGTAATCATCATATATAGGAGGTAAAGTATCATCAAAGTAAATTTTCTCCTCCATGCTTGGGGGACTAAAAATATCATGCTCATCAAAACCAGCTTCCCCAAGCTTAGAATTTTCCATAGCATTAGCAACAATGGTGTTCAAAGCATTCATACTAATAACATTGTCATTAGCATGCATATAAAATTCCATAGGTTTTTTAATTTTCTCTTCAAACACCTCATGTCCTAACTCAAGATAGATACTATAAAATCTCTAATATTTTTGTTGTTTTCCATTGAGCCTAACTAGTGAAAATAAAAACAAGAAACAAAAAGATATAATTGCAGAATCTAAAGGAAATAGCTTCGAGCACTCACACACCGGCAACAATGCTAGGAAATAGCTTAGTAGTTGAAGGATGTGAATACCTTTTACCTTACCTCCCCGACAACGGCGCCAGAAAATAGCTTGATGTCTACGCACGCTTTTATTCCTGTAGACAGTGTTGGGTCTCCAAGAGCAGAGGTTTGTAGAACAGCAGCAAGTTTCCCTTAAGTGAATCACCCAAGGTTTATCGAACTCAGGGAGGTAGAGGTCAAAGATATCCCTCTCAAGCAACCCTGCAATTAAGATACAAGAAGTCTCTTGTGTCCCCAACACACCTAATACACTTGTCAGATGTATAGGTGCACTAGTTCGGCGAAGAGATAGTGAAATACAAGTAATATGGATGATTATAAGTAGTAATTGCAATCTGAAATAAAAATGGCAGCAAGCGAACATGTAGCGAGAACTTGTTGGAAACGGTGTTTCAATGCTTAGAAACAAGGCCTAGGGATCATACTTTCACTAGTGGACACTCTCAATAATGATCACATAATTGAATAAATAAATGCTACTCTCAAACACTCTCTTGTTGGATAAAAAACACCATTCATTGTGTAGGGCTGCAAAAGCACACCTCAAGCCGGAGTAAACAAGCTCCACAACGTCATAAAGGAATCACACACGATGCGCACACTGTCACCATCACACCGTGGAGAGTAACTCCGGAGTTCATATTAAAGTAACCTCTAGAGTGCATAATAGACAAGAGTAACATCTACATATTCAACTAGATTACAAAGCTCATGATCACATAAAGATCACACCATGGGAGAGAGAGATGAACCACATAGCCACCGGTAGAGCCCTCAGCCTCGGGGGAGAACTACTCCCTCCTCATCATGGGAGACAACAACGGCGATGAAGATGGCGATGTAGTCGATGGAGATGGATTCCGGGGGCACTTCCCCGTCCCGGCGGCGTGCTGAAACAGAGACTTCTGTCCCCCGAACTTGGCTTCGTGATGGCGGCGGCTACGTAACTTTTCGTGGAATATGACTGATGCCTTTAGGGTTTTTACTTATGGGAGAATATATAGGCGAAGGGGCAGCGTCGGGGGAGCCAGGGGGTGGCCTCCCCACACCTGGGCGCGCCAGGAGGGTGGGCCGCGCCGCCCTATGGGGTGGCCCCCTGCTGGCCGTCTCCGACTCTTCTTCGATGTTCTGGAACCTGATGGCGTGTAAGACACACGTCCGTTGGGAACCCCAAGAGGAAGGTGTGTTGCGTACAGCAGCAAGTTTTCCCTCAGTAAGAAAGCAAGGTTATCGAACCAGTAGGAGTCAAGGAGCACGTGAAGGTTGTTGGTGGCGGTGTGTAGTGCGGCGCAACACCAGGGATTCCATATCGTGGCTCTCGGTAAGGTTTTCCGTATCGTGACTCTCGGTACTGGGGGTTTCGCGACGAAGGCTTTAAGTAGGCGGAAGGGCAGGTCAAAGGGCGTCACGAGGGGCCCACACACCAGGGCCGCGCCCCCTGTTGTGTCGCCACCTCGTGGCCCCACTTCGTATCTCCTCCGGTCTTCTGGAAGCTTCGTGGAAAAATAGGACCCTGGGCGTTGATTTCGTCCAATTCCGAGAATATTTCCTTTGTAGGATTTCTGAAACCAAAAACAGCAGAAAACAACAACTGGATCTTCGGCATCTCATCAATAGGTTAGTGCCGGAAAATGCATAATAATTATATATAATGTGTATAAAACATGTGAGTATCATCATAAAAGTAGCATTGAACATAAGAAATTATAGATACGTTTGGGACGTATCAAGCATCCCCAAGCTTAGTTCCTACTCGCCCTCGAGTAGGTAAACGATAACAAAGATAATTTCTGAAGTGACATGCTATCATAATCTTGATCAATACTATTGTAAAGCATATGAGATGAATGCAGCGATTCGAAGCAATGATGAAGATAATGAGTAAACAAATGAATCATATAGCAAAGACTTTTCATGAATAATACTTTCAAGACAAGCATCAATAAGACTTGCATAAGAGTTACTCATAAAGCAATAAATTCAAAGTAAAGGCATTGAAGCAACACAAAGGAAGATATAAGTTTCAGCGGTTGCTTTCAACTTCAACATATATATCTCATGGATAATTGTCAACACAAAGTAATATAACAAGTGCAATAGGTAAACATGTAAGAATCAATGCACACAGTTGATACAAGTGTTTGCTTCTAGGATAGAAAGAAGTAGGCAAACTGACTCAACAATAAAGTAGAAGATAGGCCCTTCGCAGAGGGAAGCATGGATTACTATATTTGTGCTAGAGCTTTTCATTTTGAAAACATAGAAACAATTTTGTCAACGGTAGTAATAAATCATATGTGTTATGTATAAGATATCTTATAAGTTGCAAGCCTCATGCATAGTATACCAATAGTGTTGGCACCTTGTCCTAATTAGCTTGGATTAACATGGATTATCATTGCATAACATATGTTTCAACCAAGTGTCACAAAGGGGTACCTCTATGCCACCTGTACAAAGGTCTAAGGAGAAAGCTCGCATTGGATTTCTCGCTTTTGATTATTCTCAACTTAGACATCCATACCGGGACAACATAGACAACAGATAATGGACTCCTCTTTAATGCATAAGCATTCAACAACAGTTAATATTCTCTTAAGAGATTGAGGATTAATTGTCCAAACTGAAACTTCCACCATGAATCATGGCTTTAGTTAGCGGCCCAATGTTCTTCTCTAACAATATGCATACTCAAACCATTTGATCATGAAAATCGCCCTTACTTCAGACAAGACGAACATGCATAGCAACTCACATGATATTCAACAAAGGTAAAAGAGTTGATGGCGTCCCCAGAAACATGGTTACCGCTCAACAAGCAACTTATTAAGAAATAAGGCACATAAGTACATATTCTTCACCACAATAGTTCTTAAGGCTATTTTCCCATGAGCTATATATTGTAAAGGCAAAGAATAGAATTTTAAAGGTAGCACTCAAGTAATGTACTTTGGAATGGCACAGAAATACCATGTACTAGGTAGGTATGGTGGACACAAATGGCATAGTTTTTGGCTCAAGGATTTGGATGCACGAGAAGAATTCCTCTCAATACAAGGCTAGGCTAGCAAGGTTGCTTGAAGCAAACTCAAGTGTAAAAGGTGCAGCAAAGCTCACATATGAACATATTGTTGGTATTATAAGACTTTACATTGTCTCCTTGTTGTTCAAACACCTCAACCAGAAAATATCTAGACTCTAGAGAAACTAATCATGCAAACCAGATTTTAACAAGCTCTATGTAGTTATTCATTAATGGGTACAAGGTACATGATGCAAGAGCTTAAACATGATCTATATGAGCACAACAATTGCCAAGTATCACATTATTCAAGACACTATACCATTTACCACATGCGGCATTTTCCGTTTCCAACCATATAACAATGAATGAAGTAGTTCAACTTTCGCAATGAACATTAAGATAAAGCTAAGAACATATGTGTTCATACGAAACAGCGGAGCGTGTCTCTCTCCCAAATAAAGAATGCTAGGATCCGAATTTATTCAAACAAAAACAAAAACAAAAACAAACAGACGCTCCAAGTAAAGCACATAAGATGTGACGGAATAAAAATATAGTTTCACTAGAGGTGACCTGATAAGTTGTTGATGAAGAAGGGATGCCTTGGGCATCCCCAAGCTTAGACGCTTGGGTCTTCTTAAAATATGCAGGGGATGAACCACGGGGCATCCCCAAGCTTAGACTTTTCACTCTTCTTGATCATATTGTATCATCCTCCTCTCTTGACCCTTGAAAACTTCCTCCACACCAAACTCAAAACGAACTCATTAGAGGGTCAGTGCATAATTCATATATTCAGAGGTGACATAATCATTCTTAACACTTCTGGACATTGCACAAAGCTACTGAAAGTTAATGGAACAAAGAAATCCATCAAACATAGCAAAACAGGCAATGCGAAATAAAAGGCAGAATCGTCAAAACAGAACGAGCCGTAAAGACGAATTTTTTTGAGGCACCAGACTTGCTCAGATGAAAATGCCCAAATTGAATGAAAGTTGCTTAGATATCTGAGGATCACGCACGTAAATTAGCAGATTTTTATAAATTTTCTACAGCAGGGGCGGCTCAATTTCGTGACAGCAAGAAATCTGTTCCTGCGCAGTAATCCAAATCTAGTATTGTCTTTACTATCAAAGACTTTACTTGGCACAACAATGCAATAAAATAAAGATAAGGAAAGGTTGCTATAGTAGTAACAACTTCCAAGACTCAAATATAAAACAAAAGTGCAGAATTAAAATAATGGGTTGTCTCCCATAAGCGCTTTTCTTTAACGCCTTTCAGCTAGGCGCAGAAAGTGTGTATCAAGTATTATCAAGAGACGAAGCATCAACATCATAATTTGTTCTAATAATGGAATCATAAGGTAACTTTATTCTCTTTCTAGGGAAGTATTCCATACCTTTCTTGAGAGGAAATTGATATTTAATATTACCTTCCTTCATATCAATGGTAGCACCAACAGTTCGGAGAAAAGGTCTTCCCAATATAATGGGACAAGATGCATTGCATTCAATATCCAAGACAACAAAATCAACGGGGACAAGGTTATTGTTAACCATAATACGAACATTATCAATCCTCCCCAAAGGTTTCTTTATAGCATTATCTGCAAGATTAACATCCAAATAACAATTTCTCAATGGTGGCAAGTCAAGCATATCGTAGATTTTCTTAGGCATAACAGAAATACTTGCACCAAGATCACATAAAGCATTACAATCAAAATCATTGACCCTCACCTTAATGATGGGCTCCCAACCATCTTCTAACTTCCTAGGAATAGAGGTTTCAAGTTTTAGTTTCTCTTCTCTAGCTTTTATGAGAGCATTTGTAATATGTTTTGTAAAGGCCAAATTAATAGCACTAGCATTGGGATTTTTAGCAAGTTTTTGTAAGAACTTTATAACTTCAGAGATGTGACAATCATCAAAATCTAAATCATTATGACCTACAGCAATGGGATCATAGTCCCCAACAATTTGAAAAATTTCAGCAGTTTTATCAGTTTCAGCAGTTTTAGCAATTTCAGGCAATTTTGCACGCTTTGCACTAGGAGTAGAAACATTGCCAACACCAATTATTTTACCATTGATAGTAGGAGGTGTAGCAACATGTGAAGCATTATCATTACTAGTGGTGGTAATAGTCCAAACTTTAGCTACATTATTCTCTTTAGCTAGTTTTTCATTTTCTTCTCTTTCCCACCTAGCATGCAATTCAGCCATCAATCTAATATTATCATTAATTCGAACTTGGATGGCGTTTGCTGTAGTAACAATTTTATTATCATTATCCTTATTAGGCATAACTTTTAATTTTAAAAGATCAACATCGGAGGCAAGTCTATCAACCTTAGAAGCAAGAATATCAATTTTATCAAGCTTTTCTTCAACAGTTTTGTTAAAAGCAGTTTGTGTACTAATAAATTCTTTAAGCAAGGCTTCAAGACCAGGGGGTACACTCCTATTATTGTTGTAAGAATTCCCATAAGAATTACCATAACCATTACCATTAGCAGCAGGATATGGCCTATAGTTGTTACCAGAATTATTCCTATAAGCATTGTTGTTGAAATTATTACTTTTAATGAAATTCACGTCAACATGTTCTTCTTGGGCAACCAATGAAGCTAAAGGAACATTATTAGGATCAACATTAGATCTACCATTCACAAGCATAGACATAATAGCATCAATCTTATCACTCAAGGAAGAGGTTTCTTCAACGAATTTACCTTCTTACCTTGTGGAGCTCTTTCCGTGTGCCATTCGGAGTAATTTATCATCATATCATCAAGAAGCTTTGTTGCTGCCCCCAAAGTGATGGACATAAAGGTACCTCCATGCAACTGAATCCAATAGGTTCCGCGAAGAAAAATTCGATCCTGCATAAAAGGTTTGGATGATCATCCAAGTAGTCGATCCATGGGTTGGGCAATTCTTTACCAAAGATTTCATTCTCTCCCATGCTTGAGAAACATGTTCATTATCTAATTGCTTGAAATTCATTATGCTACTTCTCAAAGATATAATTTTAGCGGGAGGATAATATCTACCAATAAAAGCATCCTTACATTTAGTCCATGAATCAATACTATTTCTAGGCGAGAGATAGCAACCAATCTTTAGCTCTTCCTCTTAAGGAGAAAGGAAACAATTTCAATTTTATAATGTCACCGTCTACATCCTTATACTTTTGCATTTCACATAGTTCAACAAAATTATTAAGATGGGCAGCAGCATCATCAGAACTAACACCAGAAAATTGCTCTCTCATAACAAGATTCAGTAAAGGAGGTTTAATTTCAAAGAATTCTGCTGTAGTAGCGAGGTGGAGCAATAGGTGTGCATAAGAAATCATTATTATTTGTGCTAGTGAAGTCACACAACTTAGTATTCTCAACAGTACCCATTTTAGCAGCAGTAAATAAAGCAAACTAAATAAAGTAAATGCAAGTAACTATTTTTTGTGTGTTTTCAATATAGAGAACAAGACAGTAAATAAAGTAAAACTAGCAACTAATTTTTTTTGCGTTTTTGATATAAGAGCAAACAAAGCAGTAAATAAAATAAAGTAAAGCAAGACAAAAACAAAGTAAATAGATTGGATGTGGGAGACTCCCTTGCAGCGTGTCTTGATCTCCCCGGCAACGGCGCCAGAAAAAATGCTTGATGGCGTGTAAGACACACATCCGTTGGGAACCCCAAGAGGAAGGTGTGATGCGTACAGCAGCAAGTTTTCCCTCAGTAAGAAACCAAGGTTATCGAACCAGTAGGAGTCAAGGAGCACGTGAAGGTTGTTGGTGGTGGAGTGTAGTGCAGCGCAACACCAGGGATTCCGTATCGTGGCTCTCGGTAAGGTTTTCCGTATCGTGGCTCTCGGTACTGGGGGTTTCGCGACGAAGGCTTTAAGTAGGCGGAAGGGCAGGTCAAAGGGCGTCACGAGGGGCCCACACACCAGGGCCGCGCGGCCAAGGCCTGGGCCGCGCCGCCCTGTTGTGTCGCCACCTCGTGGCCCCACTTCGTATCTCCTCCGGTCTTCTGGAAGCTTCGTGGAAAAATAGGACCCTGGGCGTTGATTTCGTCCAATTCCGAGAATATTTCCTTTGTAGGATTTCTGAAACCAAAAACAATGAGAAAACATCAACTGGCTCTTCGGCATCTCGTCAATAGGTTAGTGTCAGAAAATGCATAATAATGACATATAATGTGTATAAAACACGTGAGTATCATCATAAAAGTAGCATGGAACATAAGAAATTATAGATACGTTTGGGACGTATCAGAACCCTCCATGGAAAATAGGACCGTGGGCTTTTGTTTCGTCCAATTCCGAGAATATTTTCTGTGTAGGATTTCTGAAACCAAAAACAGCAGAAAACAGGAACTGGCGCTTCGGCATCTTGTTAATAGGTTAGTACCGGAAAATGCATCAAAATGATATAAAGTATGAATAAATCATGTAGGTATTGTCACAAAACTAGCATGGAACATAAGAAATTATAGATACGTTGGAGACGTATCAAGACGTATCAAGCATCCCCAAGCTTAGTTCCTACTCGCCCTCGAGTAGGTAAACGATAAAAAAAGATAATTTCTGAAGTGACATGCTACCATCATAATCTTGATCAATACTATATATGGTAAAGCATATGAGATGAATGAAGTGATTCAAAGCAATGGTCTATAGTTTACTAACAAAAAGATAATGACTAAACAACTGAATCATATAGCAAAGACTTTTCATGAATAGTATTTTCAAGACAAGCATAAAAAAGCCTTGCATAAGAGTTAACTCATAAAGCAATAGATTCTTAATAGAAGGTTTTGAAGCAACACAAAGGAAGGTTTAAGTTTCAGCAGTTGCTTTCAACTTGCAACATGTATATCTCATGGATAATTGTCAACACAAAGTAATATGATGAGTGCAATAAGAAAGCATGTAAGAATCAATGCACACAGTTGACACAAGTGTTTGCTTCTAAGATAGAAAGAAGTAGGTAAACTGACTCAACATAAAGTAAAAGAAAGGCCCTTCGCGAGGGAAGCGGGGATTACCGATGACCCACAAGTATAGGGGTGTATCGTAGTATCTTCGATAAGTAAGAATGTCGATCCCAACGAGGAGCAGAAGGTGTTGACAAGCAGTTTCGATGAAGGTTTCACCGTAAATGCTCA